>NW_026596069.1:33475312-33561445 GCF_907164565.1 Psammomys obesus | reverse complement strand
CCGCTGAAGCCCGCCGGCTCTTGCCGGCCCTCGGCGGCCCTCGGCGGCCCGCGGGGTCCGCGGCGGCGGGGTCCTGCCCGGCCGTGTCGGATGCGCGGCAGGTGCCGGCTGGCGGGGCGCACCCAGGCCACGCGGCCTCGCGCTCCTCGGCCCTTCCCTCGCGGCCGTCACCGCACCCCAAAGTTTCCCCAAGTGCCGCGGGCGGGCTGACCTGGGACGCGCTGTCGGGTGGCCGCGGTCCTTCGCCTTCCCGCCCGGCTCTCGCGCTGACGCGCCGTCCGCGCTGGGTGACCGTCCCCCACCCCGCGGCGGCCGCGGTCCCGGCCCCGGCCCGTGCGCCGGGCCCCCGCCCCTGCTCTGCAGACACAGGCTGGCCGCGGAGCGCCGGAGCGGGAGGCGCGAGGCGCGCACCTCGCCAGACGCCGGGCGGGCGCTTCCGCTGGGAGTGACGCGCCCGCGCTCGCCGCGCTGCAGGTGGGGGCGGCGGGCCAGCCCAGGCCCCGGGGGCCAGAAGATGCTCCCCGAGGCTCCGCCTTCCGCCTTAGCCCCGCCCCGTCCCCCTCCAGGCCGCTGAGCTTTGACAGCTGGGACTGGTGGGAGAGCGGAGGGGCAGAAGGCCAGCGTGGGCAGATGAGGAGGACCCCTGGGTGCCCCTGGTTCGGGTCTGTGTCCGCGTACCCTTTCATCCCATATCCGTTTTGTTGGCCTGAGATTCAGCTTACACGGGTCCCTTTCCCTGCTGTTCCTTTCCTCACTTCAGGTAAAGCCAGAGCCTCACTTCAGGATTGAACGTTCGCGGGAGCAACAGTTTTGTTTTTATTTTTATGACTTTCAGCTTCATTATATTCTAATTAAGATTTAACAAAGCAGCTAACAAATTTTCCAAGATAAATTTGAGGTATTATACTCCACTGAGATCTAAAAAAAGAAAGAAAGAAAAGAAAATTAAGTAGATGAACTTGTTTCAGCTCTTCCATATATCTTGAAAGAACTGGTGACAGAAATGATAGATCTTTTCTGACCAGATAATGTTAATCAAAACTAGCTTGCAGGAGCCAGGCTGGTGGCGAGCACTGAGGAGAAGGGAAGACACAGTAAAGAATTCAAGGCCAGCCTGCACCACATACTCACCTCAAAAGCAGCCTAGTTTGTAGTTTTGAGATCCCCAAAGGGGAAGATAATACAGCCCTGGGCAGACTTCCTTTATTTAAACAAAATCCCAGTGAAATGGTTCCTTCGGTAAACATCTGTCAAACATTCGCAGATCATCCTGCACAGAGGCAGGCCCTAAGAAGGTGGACAGCCTTTGTTTGCACACATTCATTTGGAGAGTCCCACAAAGGACAGAACAAACTTATGGAGACATGGGTGTCTCCCCTTCAACTCTTTTGAATAGTTTTATTAATGAATGTGTGTATATATCATACATATCAAAAGGTGTGGACCGCAAGTCCAGTGATTTTTGTACAAACTGAAGCATCATGCAGATCAAAAAACAGAACAATCCGAAACGTCCCCTGTATCTCCGCTTGGTGGCTTCTGTCTGCACAGAGCTGCTTGGCTGTGTTTGCTAACGCCACAGGGAACTTGTTTTGCTGCCCGGCTTTTCCCCCTCTTGTTGTGCTTCAGATAATGTTCTGTGCGTGGCTGTACTTTTCTTATGCTTTTAGAAGTGGGGTCCGTGGGGTCTGTATGTCTCAATTTTTTGTGCTCCTGGTAGATGCTTGGGCTATTCTTAGGCCTGGGAGAGTGCAAAGGTGCCGCTGTGCATACGGCACCTCCTGCCCACCTTCCCACATACACACTTCTGTGGGCCATCGGCCTGGGCGCAGGGCAGTGACTCATGGAGTCAGTGTGTGTTCAGCTTCTGTGGATGCTACACACTTCAACGTTGATCCAATTTTCACTCTTCCTTTGTTAGCTCCTTATCAATTGTTATCGCAACAAATCACCACATTAATATCATAAGATTGTGCTAGTTTACTTACCTGATTACACTTTTGGAGGTCAGAAGTCCAAATTTGGCTTTAATGTTGCTACAGCAGAGTTGGGGGGCTGTGCTGCTTCTGGAGGGCTCTAGGGTAGCGTCTGTTTTTCCCGCCTCTTGTGACTTTCAGAGGCTCTCTCCAATTCCTTGGCTAGTGGGTCTTCCTCCATAAACATAGGCAGACGCTTCTGTGTGTGTCTGTCTCTCTGTCTCTGTGTGCCTCTGGTATCTTTGTCTGTCTGTATGTCTCTGTCTGTCTGTCTGTCTGCCTGTCTCTCTTTCCCCTCGCTTCCCTGCTCTGGCTTGTCTCTTTCTCCCTCTGCCCCTCTGCCCCTCTGCTTCTTTCTCACCCGTGACCTCCCTGCCTCCCTTGGTGATTGATTCGCTCTAGGCTCACTTGGATAATCTGCCATCTCAAGATTCATAATTTAATCACACCTACAAAGCTCCTTTTACCACACAGCACAGCATATTCAGAGGCTCCAGATCTGAGGCTGTGAACTTCTTTGGCAGGCTGTCATTTGGCTTGCTACACCCACCACTGAAGTCTGAGAAGATGTTTGCTACAGACCAGAGATGCCTTGGGTGTGGGCATAAGGAAGCATGGAGGACTTTCCTCTTGACCTGGCCATTGCCAGGTCAGGAGAGGGGATGATGCTGGGGAGTCATTTCTGGCCACTGCTTCCTGGAACTTTCATAGAATTAGAGTCCAGGCTGCTTTGGGCTAGAAACACCTATGCTGAGTGAAAGGCTAGAGAAGGCAGGCCTGCTCCATCTGATTTATGGACTGCCGTGGTCCGGATATGCTCTGCCCAGTAATATATTGAAATGCAATTGCAATAGGGTACTGTAGAGATGGAGTGTTTAGGAGCTGAGGAGTTAGGAGAGCATGGCCCTTATGAAGGGTTAGGGCCCTTGAGAAACGGCCCAAGGAGTTAAGTCGGTGTCTGTGTACCCTCCACCATGAGAAGGACAGGGTCCATTCTCTGCAAAGGGTGGCGTAGCAGCACCATCCGAAGCCGCAAGAGCAGCCTTGTCTAGATGCTGAGCTTTCAGATTTTCCAGTCTCTAGAACTCACTCTGAGATGTGCTTTTAAATTGTCCCCAACCTCCCCAGTCTTTTGCTAGGGGCATATTAATAAACATTATAAACACTGGGACACTGGGGCTAGGGACAGTAAGAAGACAGTGGCTAACACATTCCATCTGTACCTTGGGCAAGGTCCTGCAGTCAGTGGAAAGTGCTGAGGCTGTGTGGAGAGGCTGTCTCTTCTCATCCTCCATTTCTTATACTAATTGGTTTCAGGACTCATGCAGGAACTGTGAGGACTGACTTAGCCACAGTAGCTAAGGTGAGGTAAGGGTAAGAAGAAAGGACCTCTGTCCTGCTGGTCCCCAAGGAGCCCAAGACACATAGCTTGAGACTCTAGATTAAAGCCAGCACAGCAGCCATGTCTGAGAAGGAGGTAGGTCGGATGCTGTAGCTCTGTCTTGCCAGCAAGACCTCCAGGGCTCCAAGGTACTCTTAGGAGGGGAACCTAGAGAGGAAGAGCTTTGTGACTCTTCCCGATGTCCTTTGTGCCAATCCACCTGGTAAGGAGGCTTCCTAAGACCCTAGCAAAGGAATCCGAGGAGGTAGAGCAGGGCAAGGGCTGGAAAGCTCATTGAAGGCATCCTACATAGGGGGTGACAAATCGGAACATCTAGAACATGACACTCCTTGTCCTCGTGGTTTAGGCTTCAAATATGTCCTAAGAAAGGTAAAAACAGATGCTTGTCTCTGATGAGAGTCTTCACAATAAATTCCTCAATCTAGTTTCTATCTTCTAGAGAAAAATTGGGAATTTTGCTCTGTTGACAGGAAGACTGTCACAGGTTTGTGGCCAGCCTACGCTACACAGCAAGATTCTGTCTCATAGCAGAACAAAACCCACAAAGCAAACCAAATCAATGGGATAAAGGAGCTGAAAAGATTAGTAGTGAGAGCCAATGCCTCTCTCCAAAGATTGTGCTTGGTGAAGCCAGAGTCAGGAGTGATGCATCTCGGTAACAAAGCAGTTACCTGGTGTGCATGGGACCCTGGATTCTGTGACCTGCACTGATTCTGTGCACCCACCCATGAAGCCCAGTCCAGTATTGCTCTGTCTCTCCAAGACACAGCTTCCTATGTATTCTGCTGAGATGTCCCCTACTCTTTGCTATGGGAAGTGAGAAGCTCATATATTTTTCTCCCAGTATATTGGCCTGTTTGACTTTATTAAAAAGCTCTGATTTCCCAAAGTTCAAATGCCAATGGCTTGCTTCTTGGTCTTTATAAATGGCTTAGTAAATAACCTGTAGTAGAGAGGACAAGAGAAAGCCATGTATTTTCCCAGCCTTCAGTGGCTGGATCAAAGTCCTGTCCTGGAATGCAGAGATTCCCAGCTGTATGGTTAGACTGCTGTGCCCCGGGACAGAGGGCTGATGCGTGAGAAGAGGACAACTGTCCTAGAGAATCTATTTAGATAAAAGTTAAAATAGCTTTGGGTAATTTTAGTGTTTTAATTAAGTCGTCCTACACCCCCTCCCCTGCCTGCAAGTCTGGAGTGGATACAGCCAGCTTCTTTTCCTTTCCCTTTCTTATTTGTTTTAACTCTTACACAGTGCTCTGCCTGCAGGTATGCCCGAGTGCCAGGAGAGGGCACCAGATCTCATTAAAGATGGTTGTGAGCCAATATGTGGGTGCTGGGAATTGAACTTGGGAACACAGGAAGAGCAGCCAGTGCTCTTGACCTCTGAGCCATCTCTCCAGGATGGTCCAACTGGCTTCTTTTTCTTTCATTAGTAGCTTAGGTCTCATGTTCACAAAATGGCTGCTTAACTTCTTGACCTCATATCCACAGTGCAAGCCTGACGGGTTGGGGTCAAAATAAAGAAAATGGATGGCAATTGTATGTCCTTTGTTTAATAATAATTAAAAAAAAAAAAAGCAGTATACTTCCTGGGTTCCGCTTGGCTTGTGGTTTCTACCCACAGGGACAGGATGAACTGGACCACAAGCTGTCTTTACCTTTAATAGAAACAAAAATTGTTTTTCTTCCTTTTTTCTTTCTTTCTTTACAAACAGAGTCGTTAGTAAAAAGGGTAGAATAGCATCTGTCTCCCACTATGGCCCAGGAGCTTTCCATTCTATCCTTTTATCTCAGCTAATGTAACCAGATTCATAATTTAAAATAGTGTCTTTAAAGAACACATTTGCTTGTAACATGTGTGAAGTATTTCTGGAAAGATGCATAGAAAAATGTAATTATAGGCCCTCTCTGGAGATGGGAACTGAGGGGACGGGAGACAGTGATGGGAGGGAGGCATGTTTTGTTTATACCCCACATGCATTTAGACAATGTAAATGTAATGCTTATTTCAGAAATGAAGACGATGTAGAACCGCCTGCGCCAGAAGGAGAAAGGTGATGGGTAAGGCTAGAAGAGGGGGGCGTGGCCTGACCCGGGGCTGCGTGCGCAGGGGTGCTCCAGCCTGCACGGCTCTTCTGGGCTGCTCATCTCCATCAGACTCCTGTGTCTGCCTGCAGATGATCACCGCGTGCAGATTAACGCCCCTCTCATTTCCCAAGCTTCCTGAGCACCCTGCTTTCCAAGATGGTATCTTTTAATATACTGCACTCTGAGCGATTCACCCTGAATTTTTGATTGAGCAGCACAGCATTCCACAACCACCTGACAAAAATTCAGTGTTTGTCCTTGAAACATGAGTAGATGTTCTTTCCCCTTATAGTTTATGTTGAAATGAGTGATTTATTATTTTCCTATTCACGACTTTCAAAAAGACTTCCACTTCAAGGCCAAGTGTATAATCTTCAGTTATTTTCTCTTGAAACACAGGATGGTGGTTTCTTATTTAATGTGGCCCTAGGGAGGCACTGGGAGATGGATAGGAGTCCCAAATCTAATGAATATTTGAAATTATTATTTTATTTTTGTTTTCATATTTTGTAAGCCATGGATCCTGGGAAGTGCAGACTCCCCTTGCTGGAGCACATCACAACCATTTCCCTCCTAGAAGTTCTTGGACACCATTATTTTTTCCCCAAGAGTGTTAGCAATGTGGATTGTTTGATAAATTAGAAAATCAAAAAGATCTTGGTTGCTTCAGAAGCCACCTCCTACTGATTCCCAAGCTGAGCCATCCAGGAGGTGTGCATTGGACGGATGACATCAAAGCAGAAACAAAACGGGGAGCAAAAGGGGCAGATGGGAGGGAGCAGGAGGAAGGGGGAAAGTGGGGGATATGGGCAAGATATTCACGTACGTTATATTCTTGCAAGAAAATGCTGAATGTAACACTGTGTAGTAACAGGAGAAACTTAGGTATCATTGGGATTACTCATTTGAACTATCGCTGAGCTCTTGGCTGCCCACCACACTGGGATTTGTGGTGGCCCTAGAGGACCCTTCTACAGGCTGGCCAGACCTTTCCATGACCTATGACCCTGTGACATTCATTCTAGGATGAATTCATATAGCCAGATGAGATGTTGCTGATTCCTGGGCATTTCCAGTATTTGATATGTTTCACACCTCCCTGATACCAGGTGTCGTGGTTGCTGTTGTTTTGTTTTTTTCCAGACAGGGTTTCTCTGTGTAGCCTTGGCTGTCTTGGAACTCGCTGTGTAGGCCAGGCTGGCCTCGAACTCACAGAGATCCACCTGCACCTGCCTCCCAAGTGCTGGGATTAAAGGGGAGCGCCCCCACAGCCTGTCTCCAGATACCAGATGTCATTAACTGCATCCTTATCCCCTACCCCAGGGGCTGCCACTGCCGTGTGCTCTTCCCTCGGGAACTTGTCACTGACAGTCCTATCCTGAAGCTGTGTGTGTCCGTGCCAAAGGAACCAGGGCTTAGCCATCTCCACCATCTGGCCCAGTACTCATACATAGTAGGTTCTTGTGGCTACAAATCACATCAAATATTCAAAATGAATACATAAATGAACCAAAGGAGAAGCTTCTTTTCTGCAAAAAATGGCTTTCTGACAGAACTTGGCAGAGGATAGCCCATGAGCCAAGGTTAGCCCATGGGCCAAATCCAGCCTAATTTTGTAAGACCAGTCACTAAGCTTGCATTTACGTATTTGTTTGTTTGTTTTTTGAGACTGGATTTCTCTATGTAATTTGGTTGTCTTAGACTTACTTTGTAGGCCAGGCTGGTTTCAAACTCACAGAGATCCACCTGCCTCTGACTCCTCGAGGGCTGGGATTACAGGCGTGTGCCACAATGCCTGGCTTGCATTTGAATCTTTAAATGATTGGGAAAAGATAAAAATATGGATACTATGGCATAGCAAATTCTATAAAATTGAAATTTCACTATTGGTAAACTTTTGCTAAGCAGCCAATATTCATTAGCTTACATGAAGTTTATTTTCACTTTTGCACTATGATGAAGAGTTGAGCAACAAATTCTGTTTCTCTTTATTTCTTCATCTCTTTATTTCCCTCTTTCCTAAGCTCTGAGATTACAACTGTGTCACCTACTACGTCAAGGGCAAAATAGTTACTATTTTTGTCATTTTACAGAAGACGTTTTGGACCCCTCCCTACAGCTGGAGATGTTTGTCCTTGTTCAATTCTAGTGGCACGAGGGGCAGCCATTTCTCTGTGTTGCTTTTTATTTGATCTAATCTCTGAGAAACCACACGTATTCCGTCCCTGTTCCTCTCGAGGACTCAACATACCGAGCGTCTGTGTCATGCGGGTGACAGCGATGCTGTCGGCCCTGTGGTGTGCTAACTCTGATGTGGGGGATAAAAAACCCAGAGAACCGGGAACATGCTCAGGGAAGACGCTCACAAGAGGTGGGGTTTTCTGTGACGTCGGAAGGGCAGTGGGTGTCCTAGCAGTGACAGATGGGGAGACAGTCAAATCTATCTCAACTATGCTGTTGAAGAGGCTGTTACATGCAGTCCAACCTGTACCACCAATCATGATATAAAAACCAGTATATTCTTAGCAGGAAACGCCCTGCCGCCCCTTGGCCCTGGGGTTGGGCGGTGCGGAGCTGAGCACAACGCCATTGAGGACACTGTGGGAGGAGCAGCTGGAGACCGAGGAGGGAGACCCCACTTGTTGGCTGCGTGCTTCTCCGCTTTGGTGGATCCCTGAATTTCTTAGAAACCATCAGAGGCCTGCCGTGTGATGCTGCCAATCTGGTTCAGCAAGTCCCTCTGTCAGGGTGACTTTTCCTGTGGAAGGCTGTCTCTTTAGTAAGAGAAACTTAGACATTTCTGAGCTAACTTTCAGGCAGGTTAGACTTTCTGCCTCTTGTCTGTGACTTTCTACAGCCACTTCTGGACTCCGACAGCAGAGAAGCCATCTTCCAAATGCAGCCCCTGACTACGGCCAGAACTGTGAGCCAGATAAACCTCCTTTCTTTATAATAAAAAAGCAGATGGATTCTAGATCTCTCAGCTATCTATTCATCCGATTCACTATGGAACATAACCAACAGGACCATAGGAGATTCATGGAACAGCGTGTGTGTAGAGCTCAGAGAACAACTTTCAGGAACTGATTCACTCCCCATGTAGGGCTTGAGGATTGAACTCAGGTCACCAGGCTTGGTGTACCCACTGAGCCACCTCTCAGGCCCTCTGGGGTTCATCAGATTGGCTTACATGATACGATGCTGACTGTTACTTTTGCACTACATGGGTCCAAAAATGGCTCTATAAACTAGAGAGACTGAGGACCAGGCGGTGCTCAGTCCATCACCTGGGTGCCTCAGTGTCTCAATTCGGCACAGGGATGGCTGCAGCAGAAACAGCAATGGGGTAGACAGTCTGCTGAGCACAGAGGTGAACACAGGCAGGCCACACTGTTTCTCCCTTGGACCACTTTACACTGGGGCCTTCATCAGAAGATACCTCCCAGTCTTGGGGAGAGCTCCCTCTCAGTTAAGTCTTTCTGAAAATGCCCATGAGGCATGTCTCTTAGTTCATCCCAGAGCCAATCAAGCTGGCAATCATGGTAAGCCATCACACCAACAGATACTTAAATCACAGTGCACTTCGGTAGGAAAATCACATCAGCTTTGCGCACAACTTTCAGCCAGGATTGGGAACCCAGTAGAGTGAAGGGAGCCTGTGTTCAGAAGATAGTTCTTCTCATGACTCATGCATTCTAACCCTTCATCTTGTCATGCAGAGGGCCCATGTAAGTGCCGGCCTGATAAAGCACTCCCTGCACTAGTGAATGTGCTTTCACTAGCCAGAGCATCCAGGGATTCCTGTGAACCAATGATGAGATGAAGGGTGCTGGGATAACTGCTCTCCCACAGCCTGCTCATGATGTGGCTAAGGCTTCCTGAGGAGTGAAATCTGCAATCATAAGTGAGGAAGCTGCGAAGTGAGCAGTTGTCATTTTTGGCTGTCCAGCACCCAAACTTCTCTTCTGTTTTGGCAAATTCAAGATGAAGGGAATCCAGGATCTTGCCTCTGCAAGAATGTGCTACTCCAAAGGCTGCTGATTTCTCACGGCGAGTCCTAGGAGCTACAGGAGAATGCAAGGCCTTGAAAGCAAATCTCTTTGGCCTCTGCCTCGAGCCTTTCACTCTTATCTCTCCCCAAGGGCAGGTCACAGAAACCAGATTTCCTTTTTCCCAAGATGATTAAGAGAAACAAGAACCCTCTCTACCAAACTGAGCCACAAAATCCATTCACTTCTCCCCCAAAGACCCCCGCTCCATACAGGCCCTGCCCCATGCTCAGGAGGAAGGGAAGCCACCAAGCGAGGCTAAAAGGGTACAGCAGGCAAGCACTCCTGGCTTCTTAGTCAGGAGTTCGTGCTAAGTGGGAAGAGCTACTACCATACCTTCTTTCACCTTCATGATCCTGAAGCTGGAGCCGAGAAAACATCCCTCCATCCCAAGATCCTGTGACTCACACAAGTAGATGTCTTCCTGGACTTTTGGATCGTCAGGAAGGGAGGTGGTCAGAAATCCCTCGGCATGGTGGGATGGAGCTAAGACGTCATGGGTAGTGGCCTCTGGGGCTAGAGAAGCTGGAGCAGGGAACGCGCCTCTGAGAGGAGCTGAATGCTGGGGGCACCTGAGCTGAGGCCCTAGGCTGCTGAGGAGTTTTTCAGGCACTGGTATTTGTCCCAATAATTTTTTTTCTTTCTTTCTCTCTTTCTCTCTTTCTTTCTTCCTTCCTCTTTTTCTTTCTTTCTCTCTTTCTTTTCTTTCTCTCATTTTTTCTTTCTTTATGTCTTTCCTTCCTTCCTTTCTTACTCTCTCTTCCTCTCTCTCTTCATTTTTCCTTCTTTCTTTCTCCTTTCTTTCTTTCTTTCTTTCTTTCTTTCTTTCTTTCTTTCTTTCTTCTTTCTCTCTTTCTTTCTTAACTATCCAGTGTTGGCTTCTTCTTTTGAAGAAACCGTTTCACACTCTATATGAGAATATGAGTATGGTATTATGTGAGAAGAAAAGTTGACTCTGGATTTGATTCCATTCTAGATCATTCTTATGGTTTGAGTGTGATGTTCACCCCTTAGGTTCATGGGTTTGAACATCTAACGGACTTTGCGTGATACAGTTTTAGAACCTTTAGGAGGTGGGGCCTTCCTAGCGGAAGTGAATCTCTGTGGAGCAGCTATGGCCCTGCTGGGCAGTCAGCTGAGTTCTGGCTGCCTCCGGCTGCCAAGGCCCTGTCACTAGCCACGTGGCAGCGCCTACTCCATGATGAACTGTCTCCTCTGAACCATGAGGAAGAATAAACCCTTCCTTGTTTCTTTCCAGTGTTTTTTTTTCACAGTGACAAGAAAAGAAACTATTGTAGCCTGGAAGGATTTAGTTTGAACCTGCAGTTATGAAAGCAAGTGACTGTTCAGCACATCCAATTGATAATCACCCTTCTGTAGGGACAGGCCACAGTCTCCAAGGACCAATCAGAGCTACCCTGCATCTTCAAGGCTCAAATAGCCTCTTTTTTTTTCTTTTTTTTTTTTGGTTTGGTTTTTTTAATTTTTTTTTCTTTACAATTATATTCATTATATATCCCAATTGAAGCTCCCTCCCTCAACTCCCCCACTCCCAGCCTCCCTCACTTTTCCTCTCATCTCCTTCTCCTAGTTCACTAAAAGGGGGAATTCTCCACTATAAGGCAGTAATATTTTTTAATTCAGAGAGACCACTGAAATCATTTCATCCAAAACCTTTCATTTTACAAACAGGAAATCTGGGCTTGCTAAACGATTCATACCAAATTGCATAGTTAGCCTGTGAAAGAGAAGGAGGATGAGAGCCAGCTGCTGGGGGGCGAGGGTGGTTGGCAGGAAACGCAGGTAGGGAAGGGGGAGGAGCAAGAAAACTGCCTGTTTAGCAGAAATAAAATCATGAAGTGTCTGGTAAGCCTGGCAGGCATAGAAACACAGATCCATATATAATCCCAGCTACTTGGGAGGCTGAGGCAGAAGAATTACAAATGGGCCAGCCTGAACAATTTAGTGAGACCCTGTCTCAAAAGTTAAAAGGGGGACTGAAGTGTCACTCATTGGTATAGCATTTTCTTAGTGTTCATGAAGACTTAGATTCACTTCTTAGCACCAGAAAACAAAATTTAAAAAACCCAAAACAAACAAGCAAAAAACCAACCAAACAAACAATAACAACAACAACAACAACAACAAAACAAGGTGAGAGGCCAAGGAAGTCATAGAAACAAGTCCTGGGGATAGTCACACAAAAAGGCTCAGCAGGTGCTGAGAAGCAACTGGGAATCAGGTGGGAGTAGGGCAGTGTCAAAGGCAGACTATGGTTCATGGCTTCTTTTACATGGGTGCTAGGCTTCTGAGCTCGGGTCTTCATCCTTGTTTGGCAATGACTTTACTGAGTGAGCCATCATCCTTCAAGTCCTTCTAACTTTGCAGAAACATCTTGATTTTCTAAAACTTGCAGGAACTCAGCTGAGTCTTGGGAACTTTGACTCTCTTCCTCTATTACTCAACTGGGTCCATCATTGGAGAGTACCATGAACTGGCCATTAGATGAAGCCATTCCTTCAGTTTGAAGTTTACAGACGTCTTCATAGTATGTATATAAGCTGTCAAGAGAACTAAAACAGTTACTTGGAAGGAAGGTGTTTAGACAGGAGAAGTTTTAAAGGGAGACCGCCTTCTTAGGAACCACTATAACTTTAATGCTCCATAAGTGACAGACAGGCTGTGTTGAAGTCAGTGGTGTTCCCCAGGGCTGCTCTGGCTGTCCATAACTCACTGTCCTTCAGAGTTGATTTCTGTTTGTCATTTTGTTTCTTAGATTTATCTTGCCATTACCTCTCAGTTCTACCTTCTGGAGAGAAATAGGTTATGCAGGCTCAGTTTCAGAGGTTTTACCCATAATCACTAGCCCTGTGGCAAGGCAGGGCAGAGGCACTTGGCAGAACAAAACCAATCACTTCATTGCTGGGACCTGAAAAGGACTGGGAAAACAACAACAAACTAGGATCCCACAGTTCCCCTTCACTACCTGAAGCCACTCTCTAGGCACTGCCATTTAGCAATAAGCATCACTTTGGGGACTGAGCCTTTAAAGATATGGGCCCTTGGAGAGGACACTTATCCTGGCACTCGGAGCAGGCATCTTAAAGTTTGTATTAAAACTTACATTGAGCTGGGCGTGGTGGCACATGCCCTTAATTCCAGCACCCAGGAAGACAGAGGTAGGTGGATTTCTATGAGTTCAAGGCCAGCCTGGTCTACAAGGCTACACAGAGAAACCCTGACTTGAAAAAAATAAACCCCAAACTTACATTGCTTGGGGAACAAAGAATCTTAAGGGTAAAGCAACTGTTCTCTAAACCAGAAAATTATACAGAGGGTGGAGGGCCCACACAACAGAGAAGAAGAAAAGAAATCAAGTTCAATTGAGATGGGTCTTAAAGGGAGACGTTCAACATCTTATTCCAGGACAAGTCAGTGTGAGAATAATTCCTAAGGCTGGGGTCATAGCTCCTCCCTAGTAGTACGGAGAAGAAAGAAGAAGTGAAGAAGTGATATGCTGTGGAGATACGGTATTGATATGGATGTAGTAGCCCAGGCTTCTCATCTCAGCACTGGGGAGCCTGAGTGAGGCAGGAGGATGAGGAGTTTGAGGGCAGTCATACCAGTCTCAGGACAAACAGAACATAGTATTTATAAATTGTGTTTTCAAGACTTCGAAAGATCTGGAGAGTGTTTACATCAAAGAAGGATTATTGAAATCTACGTTACTATAATATTTAGGTTATGGTAATTCGTCATTGTATGATAGTATAATTTAGTGTTTTAAGGGTTTGGAGGAATATTTTACTTTTTGAGGATGGGGAAAATAAGAACTAGAAATTAACTACTAATTAATGAAATTTTGTACGTAACATAAAGGAAATCATTTTATGCATGAAATACAAAAAATGAATTAATTTTAAAAATTTTATTTATACTAATGTAATAATGATATGTGTTTTTAAAGTTTGTGGAAATATCTGTGTAACAAGGCTTCTTTGAAAAACCAAAAACCACCCTTTTGACCCTCTTTTCCCATTAGAGACTGTTGTGGTTAATTTAAAGGTATGGTCTAATAATATTTATTATTAGCCCTATAATTATTATCTAACCTGCTATCATGATCAATAAAAGACACAGACACCTGATGGATTTTGGACTAGCCTTATATGGCCTCAGGCAAGGCAGATATCAGCTCCTAAGCTACCTTTACCTGCCAAGTCCCCACCCTATGCCATCTGCTCTAATAAATTCTAGCTGGGCTACTTGCCATCCATAACTCCATAAATACTTGCTATTCTCTCACCTGGGCCACTTCTTCCATTCCTGCCAACCCAGCCCATATGCTCCTCTCCACCCTAATCCATTGAGGCTCCTCTTTTCCTCCCTTCCAGTACCTGTCTCTCTCGGCCCTGCCAATCAGGAATAATTTCTTAGTCAGGGTTACAAACGTCATTTTGTGGTACATGAGTGTCTACTGGTAACACACAGCAAGCAGGCCTCCGGGGCAACATAGTTAGCAACCAAGTGCGAGTTCAGACCACGCTGCTGCAGAGACCGTTCCTGGAGGCTGACACCATTTGGTTTTGAGCCTTCTGGAGACAGCACAGTTTTCACAACCTCATGGGTCAAGTACTTATGGGATTATGGATGGAAGGGAGCCTGGGGTGAGGCTGAAAGGTAAAGGTAGTTTAGAGGGTTCAATCTACCCTGCCCCAGGTAAGCTAGGGCTATTCTAAAATCTATTAGGTGTCTGTGTCTTTTATTGATGGTGCGTAGCCAGTTAGATAATACAGCCGTAATTATAGGGCTAATTATAAACATTATTAGTTCATACCTTTAAATTAACTGCGACCTATGCATAAAGTGAAGCTGGGACTTGACCGACACAGCATGGGGATGACTAAAGGACAGACACACAGACACATGTTCAGACAAGCTAAGATTGTCTGTGCTCTGGTGGAGCTGCACTACGACAACCCAGACCGTCAGCATCTTTATTATGTACAGCACAGGAGGAGGGGCTGGGTAATCTTGGTGGGCGGTCTCTGTAGGGATCAATCCCAGGTTATAGTTATCTGGGAGGAGGAAGCTGAGGTCACTGCTGACATTTGCACTGGGGCCAGAAGAAGGCTTTGGCACCCTTCTGAGCCTCACCCCTGGAAAGACTTTGCCAATCCTCATGGGTCTGAGGCATCAGGGTCTCTGACACAGCTCAGCCCACATCATTCAGGATGTTGTCTGCTCTTTGCACATCCAGTCAGGCCTTTTCTGCTTGCCATGCTCATGCAAGGTAAGGATATGCAAAGTGAAGTTTAGAAAACAGACTACCATCTGTTTCCAACATCCTAGTGGACTCCGCATTGCTGTGCTGGCCAGCATTAAGGGGAAGCTTATCAGTGTGGGTGGAGCCACAGGCTAAGTCATTTCCAGTCCTGGAAATGGAGGGGCACATCCCTTCCTTGAATCCTTGAATGCTCTAGTACTTTCCTGTCCTTTCTTCTCTCTCTGCTTTTCTAACTTACACGTCCTTGGAAAGCTTGCTCAACTCCTCCATGAGCCTAATACTTAAAGCACACAAAAGCAAAGGTCATCCAGCCTCAACATCCTCTTTGTACCATTTTAACCCTCATTTATGTTCATGTGTAGTTCCTGGGGAAGGAGTTCAAAGGCCCTTGACCCGCTCTTCTCTAAAGTGGCCCACCTCCACCCTCTGCACCACTGCTCTTCTGCTCACTCCCTTCACCCCTTGTCAGGATTAGCATAAGCTACCATCCACCTGATCATCACAGCCTCTGAGTACAGCATTAGACAGGGTGCCTGGGTTTCTGAGACCAAAGCCCAACACAAGGCAGCTTAGGCAGGAGAGAGTTGTTTCTGATTCATAGAGATTTTGAAGGACAGGATGCAAGTGCCCTTTGGGGTGTCTCTACCCAGCAACTCCGCTTATCTTCTCCATTTCCCATGCCTGTTTGCTGTGGCATGATGACACATGCCACAGAGAAAGAGGACAGAGAGGAGAGATCACGCAGAGAAGGGGGACACTTTCACATTTTAACTTCAGATCCAGCCTGAGGCTCATTTCTGCATTCCTAAAGACAGCTTCAAGGTCTCAGAAAACAGTTCCTTAGTTTATGTTGGTATGGCGTGGCTTATGTCACAGGACGCAAACACACTCAAAATGAATTGAGGCCTTGGGATGCAATTAGAACAGAAAAATGACGACTATTTCTTGATATCACAAATGGGGCCTGAGGCTTGGGGGCCGCTGGATTGGATCACATGGCTCAGGAAGCTTTTACAGAGACCACCTAGAACAGAGGGAAATTCTAGGTAAACAGACTTAGCAGATACTCGAGGAGTCTAGTGCCACGTTCCCCTGGCTATTTCTGGTTTCAGCCAGTCTCCCATGATGTAACAGCCTTTCTGAGAATGTATGTACCCTTTAAAAGGTCCCTCCCTCCTCTTCTGCTTTTCTCCACTACTGCTGATGTTTTATATCCCAGGATAGCATCCCAAGTAAGTCACTTACTTTCTGGTCTTATTTTGGTGCTATTTGGAGGGAACCTCAATCTAAGAGTCACAGTCTGCACAAGATAAGATGCTTTCCCATAAGGAACTAATGTGTTCACAGAGTTTTTGGACAAATATTCCTCGAAATCAATAAGATGGAAATAAAAAAATAGCTTCTGGCTAATCCATACATGAAAAGCACAGTTGAAATGATTTGACTACATTTTAGTTACAAGTCTTGTAGTTTTGATCTCTCTAACCAGTAAAATTTGAACCTTGTAAAATTACTGTTTCTCCTTCCATTTGGTTAATCTCACCTCTCACCCAGGCACCTGTTCTCCGCTACGCAGCCAGAGGCCGGCTGAGCACACTTTGTGCCATGTCCTGGGTGATCTCTAATTATATCCTGCCACTCAAATGCTGCTCTATTCAGCTCTTCACAGCATAAACATCCCTTAGCAATTTACGTCCTCCCAGTAGTCTATGGAACAGTTAGGCCTTTATAAAATTGTCTTGTAACATGTTGGGAGAGTGAGCAAAATGAATTAAGACCGTGATGTGACCTTTTCACCTGGGGCCAAGGATCTTAAAGGAAAGAATACCATTTTTAAGTTGTAAAACTATCAACAGTGTTAAGAGAAACTGGAGCAAAGAAAAGCGTCATCAATAGAAACAGGCCACCCAAACACTTTAATTTTAGGATTATTGTTACTGGTCACTGAATAGTTAGAGTTGTGCATGTGTGTGTAATTGTAAACTTGGCAAAATTTTGTGGTTAGTCCTTTATCAAGGGGGAGTATTTTGAGCTTTAGAAATTCATCATGAAGAATCTGCTAGTTCTGTGCAGTATTCTGAAATTATATGCAATAAATTGTCACCATGGTTTAAATGTGCCTCCCCCAGAATGCAGATTCTGCCTGGGTAATGGTGTTAAGATTTGATCTAAAATGCCCAATTGGAAATTTCTCTCTCTCTCTCTCTCTCTCTCTCTCTCTCTCTGTGTGTGTGTGTGTGTGTGTGTGTGTCTGCTTCTTGGTTTATTGTAATGCAAACATCTGCAATACATTCCTGCACATGCCTTTATTCCTTTATTGCTGGGATAGGATGAAACCCTCTGCAACAGTGAGCCAAAATAAACCAAAACAAACCCTTTTCCCCCTACATTGCTTCTGTCAGGCATTCTGTTACATTGACATGGGAACAATGGCTACTAATGTTATTAAGAGTCCATAAGAGGGAGTGAGGACACTGAGTGCTCTTTCTCATCCATGAGACTGGAGTTTAGATGAAAGAGGCACCATACAGAGATGGGTGAGCTTGCTCCTCTACTCTCCACCATGTGAAAGTATACCAAGAAAGCCCTCATCAGATCAAGCCAGCTTCTGGACTTGGCCTCCATAATGGAGAGAAATACATTCTGTTCTTTATAAATTACTGAGAGTCCAGCATGAAATGGATGAAGACAGTTGGCCTTACCTATTGCTAGAGTCACAGAGGACCATCTTTGATCACCTTTCTCCATCACTCACTAGTTTCCCAGGTCTGCCTAAATAAAGGGATCTTAGTTGCCATGATTTTAAAAGAAAATAGTTAGAGAATTTCTTAAAATACTAAGTTCTCTTCAACAGTTTTATAATTTTCCTAAAATGTTAATAGAAGAGTAATGTATGTCACAAAAGCATATTTTAGAGACTGAGATCCTTTTGACATCTATGCTTTGATTTTTATTTCCTGCCAAGCTCCACAATAATATGCATTTTTCTTCAGAGACAATGAAAATTTATCTTTTGAATATGTTTCTTTTGTGCTTTCAGTGATAGGACCTTTTATAATTAATGTTCTTGTTTAATAATTCTAGGAATTTTTCTTGTATGTTTTCTTGGTAATTTATTTATTTTCATTTACTGTTTTGGAGGACTCTTCTACTTTTGCATGTTAATATTTTAATCATGTGCACAATAATATTTTTCCTATTTTTCATGGCTTTGGAGTTAATGTTTTTCTACTTTTAGTAAGATTTCATCAGATTTAACTTTCAACTATACTAAAATGCTTTACTAAAATGTTAGCAACATATTTCATAATTTCTAAGAAATCTTTCTTGACATGTGAATATTTTTTGTGTGTGTAGCATAGTCCTCTCCTTTCGCAGATAAAAAGCATCCTTTGATCACTTTAAGACTATCAATAAAATCATGCTGAGGCTGGGCACATACTTATAATCCTAACACTCGAGAGCTAGTGGCAGGAAGATCTTGAGTTTCAAGCAAGTTTAGGCTTCCTAGCAAGAGCCTATATACACTTAATTGAAAAAAAAATTACCTCTTATTTTCATCTCATTTGAATCCATATTTTCTGTGTCACATTTTCAAAATCTCAAATCTATTGGAAGAAGGACTCTTCAAAAATTTAAGTATTATGTCTGGTGTGGTGGCACATGCCTTCAATTTGAGGATTTGGAAAGCAAAGGCAAGTGGATCTCTGTCACTTCAAGGCTAACCTGATCTACATGGTGAGTTCCAAGCTCTGTTTCAAAGCTCCTTTTTTTAAAAAGTAATAATCAAGTTTTTAATTTCATGGGCTTAACTTGGGTTATTTGCTCATTCCTGAAGCATGTGGTGCACAAGGAAACCACAGTTGTTATGGTTTCCTTGTTGGTTAGAGTGGATTATCATTCTCCCCTGACACTGGCTGAGGAACCAGCCCCATAAGTACTGTCTGAGAAGACAACACTTCAAAGTAAATTAAGATGCTACCAGTAAATAAATCCCAAGCTGGATGTCCTAACAAAAACATACATAACTTGACATAGGACCTGGTACAAAGACTTCCTCCAGCCAATTTCAAGCCAGTGTTTAAATGCTGATAGTGTCCAGTTACTCACAAGGCCAAAGCATCAACATATATTCCAAGGAAACACAGCTTCTTTCAAAAGATAAAAAAAGATTTATTTATTTTATGTGTATGTTTGCCTCTATGTATGTATGTACGTACACCATGTGTGTTCCTGGTGCCCATGGAGGCCAAAAGAGAGCATTGGGTCCCGTAGAACAAATCCCAGCTGGTTGTGAGCTGCCACGTGCACTTCTAAGATCATTTACTAAGTCACAGCAGAAACAGGAAGCTGTGATGGTTTGAGTGGCCCCCATAGGTTCATAGGGAATGACATTGGTAGGAGGTGCTGTGGCCTTGTTGGAGCAGGTGTGACCTTGCTGGAGAAAGGGTATCACTGGGGGTGGGTTTTAAGGTTTCATATGCTCAAGCCAGGCCCAGTGTCATTCTCTCTTCTGCTGTCTGCTGATCTGGATGTAGAACTCTCAGCTACCCCTCCAGCACCATGTCTATCTGTGTGAAGCCGTGCTTTCTTCGATGATGATAATGGATTGAACTTTTGAACTGCAAGCCAGTCGCAATTCAATGCTTTTCTAAGAGTTGCCTTGGGTCATGACATCGCCTTACAGCTCTAGAAACCTTAACTAAGATAGGAGTCATTAGAGGTTATATTAATATTAGGTAACACCTTACTTTTGTATAATTTCATAGAAAACCAGTTTGGAGTCCATTTAACTGATGTCATGCAGCATCCAGAGTGGCCCTTGTCCTGTGGGGACATCAGCAAAGTGTCCTGAAATGGTTTCTAGTTGAAAAAGTTGTGGTCTTGTCTTTTATGATTGTGGATCAGAGGCTGTCTGTGTAGCTGCTGAGCTTTATGAAAAGCCTGCGTTCACATTGACATTTGTTTTTATAATGAAGCAGTGGAAAAACTAGGAAACATTTACAGAACAAAGGTTAAGGCTGAACTTGATCAGAGCAGTGTTTATAGAAAATAAATTTGTATGCTAAGAGATTTGTTATTATGCTTAAGGGCAGCATCTGTTGTCTAAACCCCAATATTGAAAAAAAAATGGATTCACCGAGAAGGAAGGGAAGCGAGGGTCTAGCAACCTTTCTTTTGAGCTTATGTTTTGTTTTGATTTTGTGTTTTGAGGCAGGATTCACCATGCAGCTCTAGCTGCCTTCAAACACAAAATCCTCCTGCTTCAGCCTCCTTTGTGTTAGGATCATGATGCACTTCCACATCTGGCCTTGGGAACCTCTGCATCTGTCTCCTGACACTTGCTGGCTCCCAAACATGTCCCCCTGTTTTCGTTTTGAATATTTGCAGACATGAAGAAAAGCTTGCAGAACAGTGTGCTGGCATTTGGATGTCCTTGGTTTTCTTTTCTCCACAGTAATAGAACCAATAGTGTGACCTGAGACCCGATTGATTGATGGTTGGATTTGAACTGGCTCATTGAATCACAGAGTCAATCGAGTATTAAGACCACCACAGACACCAATCCAGCTGGAGAGCTCAGAGTACGTAAGAGTTCTGTTTAGTCTGGTGCTCAAAGGCCTGAGGACCGGGACTCTACTCTGGCTGTCAGCTGCTTGGACAGTGCCCGCTCACATTGGTATAGACGAATTGTTTTACCCAGCACACTGATCTACATGCCAATACCATTAAAAAACATCCTCACCTGAGTGCTCAGAATGTTTTGCTCAGAGTCCCTGCACCCCTGTGCCCCATGTGAGCTGTCACATGCCATTTGCTGTCACAGCTGTATTAGTTGAGTATGTCTGCACAGTAACAAAGATAAAGATGCAGCAGCCTGGAAACAATACACATTTATCATCTCACAGAGGTTTGTGTGTCGGGACCCCGGCTCACCGCATCCTACCCTTGGGGCCGCACAAGACTGCCAGGTCCCATCCAGAGGAAAGAGCACCGCAATTACTCCTTGGGCTTGGGTGTCTCACTGAATATCAGCCAGGAGTGTGGTTCCCACTCCTGGAGGCCACAGCAGCTCCTGCCTTGGGGGCTTTCTGTGCATGGCCATTTTTATTGTCTAAGATAGAGAGACACCCCATGGACACGACACTGTGGTCTTGGGCAACCTCAACACACACACGCATGCACGTGGTGAGGTTGAGGCCAGATGAGGTCTAGCGTAAACCCTGTCTCAACCAAACCCAACCCAGCCTAGTAACAACCCACTAAACAAACGAAAGATGAACGAACACAAAAGCAACCAAACAAAAAACCCTGTACTTGTTTGTTGAAATCACAACCATTGTGTATTCTTAGTACGTTATTTTGGGATTTATCAAAGGAGAAATAATGGCTTTCCCCAGATCCTTTTCTACAAAAACACTGGAATATATGTGGGCTCTTTTTTTTTTCAGTGCTAGGGATAGAACCCAAGACCACCCACACGGCAGACAAGTCTTTTGCCAATTTACCAATCACTGCCATACCAAATATGCCACGTCGACTGGCACAGTCTGTACACCTTACTGTTACCTATGTGTGTCTGTCCTTCCTGTGTCCACGATCCCTGAACGGCGCTGTGTCACTGCTGCCTGCTCTGAAGCCCGTGCTTCTCCAGCCATGAGCTCCTTCTCCTCAAGCAACTCTGCCCTATGTCTCCACATTCACAGGATTTAAACTCCACGTTCAAACTCCATCTGTGTCCAGATATAAGTCTTCTTCTTCACCCACTGAGAGAGCAAGGCACCTCAGTGCTCTTGGTTTCCTCCTCTCTGTATCCTATATACTTTCTATAATTTTTTTTACATTCTCCCTTTCAGCCAATCTACCCATACAAGTATTCTTTTCTAGAAAAGCTGTTTTTCCATACAGCTTCTTTAATCCACAGTAGAGACCAGCAAGACCATGAGGAAGCAAAGGGAGTTGCAGAAACCTCACAGATCCTAAGATAGACAGCCAGGTGCTGGCACTTTCAAGGAACAGCTGCCCCTCAGGGGACAAACACACAGACAGACACACACACACACAGATACATACAAATACAGACAGACAGACACACAGATACATACACACACAGATAGACATACCCATACACACATATACAGGAAAGAAAGAGGAAGGGGGCTCTGAAACATTGAAACTACAGTGTATTTTCAGCCTGAGTTGATAAATTCATAATAAGATAAGCTCTAGTCATCTTTCTTGGGAATAGTGACATATCCCACCTCTGACCAAGCACACTTCCAAGTGGGAGGACTAGGGCTGAACAGCTGGTCTTTGGGAGGATAGGACTGCAGAGCTAGTCTTCGGGGTGATACTTTTTGCCTTGCATCTTTCATGCCTTTCTTCAATGCCTCTAACCCCCAGCTGGGCTATCTTTCCGTGTTATAGCTCTATTCATTCCTATGCTCATCTACCCTTGACTTGCAGCCTCAGCTGCTCCCACATTCTGACCTTCTATCTCGGCCTGCTAGACTGAGCAACAAGTGTGTGCACCCCACTGGGGAGCCAGAAAAGCTCTGCCCAGACCAGGTGCACAGCAGCTGGCAGCTCTTGCCTTTCCTCTTGCTCTTGTTCTGAGCTCCCTTGCTGGGATTCAGACCTGGGACATGTGAATTAACTTCTCTTTCCTATGAACACGTCACCAAGTTTCATCACTTCTACCTTTTAAACACAGAAGTAGGCCCACACTGGCTCCCAAAGATCTTCACCTTCCAGTTTGTGTCTGCATCTGCATTGTCAATACTGCCCTGCAAGCCCATGAGCTCATGATTCTAGTGTTTGTCCCTTGCAACTAAAGATTTTAGCAGACACTCCAAGGAGAGACCCATGGGAGCCCATGTCTTTGCATCTAGTTCTTGCCCACCAGTCTTACTCTCTCTCTGGCTCTGGTCTCACCCCTTTCCCATCCAGCCCTGCCTTGCTCTGTCTTGTCTTCAGAATGCTTATTCTTAAAAGTAAATTTGAAAGTGTGTACTTACTGTAATTAATTAACTTCTGCAAAGTCTTCGTGAAGTCCTATGGGACTCCTTGCAAGGCTTCAAGATTCCCTAGAACATTTCTAACTTGTCTTCCTAATATTTTTCTTTAAGCTTCATGTTCTAGGGATGAATTGGCAATGCTCTGCCTTCTATAGTGTACCTTTCCATTTTCTGGACATCGTCATCTCTCTGATTTCCATGCTTTGCATCTTCTTTGCTCAGAAGCCCCAATTCTTCCTTACCCTTCTACTGTCTTCTATGAGTTGAGCTTGACAAACTCCTTAACTTCCAAGTTTACCTCAAGTTCCCAGCTCCTCTGGGAATCCTTCCTCTACCCTCTTCAAGCAAACAGATTTCCCATTTCCCACACCAGCTCCCTGTGAACGCATGCCTCCTGCTATCACCACTAGCTTGCAGGCTAGTGACTAGCTTTACTTACCTAGCATAAGGTGGGAACTTCATCTTATTTAGCTCTGAATGTCTATATGACTTACAGTAAATGATCAATAGATGCCCAGCCAGTGACAGAACTAGCTTCACATGGAATCCCTGGGTAGGAGGAGGGCTCTTTGTTTACAGACTGATCTTGTTTGATTCTGACCTGTCGAATCCATCCTCAGGACAGACATAGGTCATCTTTGTTCACCTCCGTATCCTTGTTGCTGAGTGCCTTGGAAAAGAAGAGCAATAAATGCCATTTAGCCTTATCTGCTATTGTAGAATGCCATAGACTGGGTGGCTGAGACACTTAGGTTATTCCCTGAGAATTTCAACTAAGAGAGAACAAGAAGTATTAGTAGTAAGATTCCAAACACATGCTTGGAGGCAGAAGGCTGGAGCAGCAAGGGGGCATGAGAAGGACATCTGGGAGATCTTAGCTGACAGCTGCAGCACCCCTCCCCCACTTGTACTGGCAACACCCTGTCCGCTAAGCCTGAAAGCTGATGGTTCTAGTATCTGTCTCCTGCAACTGAAGGTTATAAAGAACACTCCAAGATGGAGCCAGGATGGAAACCCACACTTCTGATCCACTGACTCAGGGCTATGGACATTGCTTTTATGTAGGTTTCAACAGAAAGCCATACACCCCCACCCAACAAGTACACATTTAATGTATTTTAATGGCAATAAAGAAAACTAATTGTGAATTGAGTGGGAAGAAACAGCCAGTGAGGCAAACCAAATCCCCTCTCAATTTAAGCTAAATCGGTAGGAGGGTCCCAAGGCGCCAGAAACAGTCCTAACAGAGTGTTTGTTTGCTCAGTCCTCCCTGTTCTCCAGCCCAGGGTGGCGGAGGAGTCTCGGCTTTCCCCTCCCACCACTCCCCACTGTTGTCTTGTTAGCCAGGCAGGGCTGGAGGGAGAGACAGGCAGTCCACAGCACATGAGTTTCTGCACCTCCCGCCTCAAGGCTGCTAGGTTACCGGGAATGCCAAGGTAATGATTTCTGTCTGCATGTGGCCTTTTGACATGCAAGCTAGTGAACATATTCCAGGTACAAATTGTTCTTTGCCATGAGCTCTTCTGCAGGTCTCCAAGCAGACAATTACTCCATTCTCCTCAGAATGGCTCAAGGACAGAGCTGAAGGCTGGCTTGCTTCAAAGCCTGGCTGATCTCCTGCTCTCCCTCTTTCTCTCCCTCCCTCCCTCCCTCTGGCTTTAGCATTTGTGTTGAAAGGTAAAACTACAAAACCACCTCAGCTGCCCTGCTCTCAGCTCCCCTGCTCTCCCACTCCGCACACCTGCCTGCAGGGGTAGCAGCGTTCCCGTTCCTGCGTATAGAAGATCGAGTGATGTTTTCCTGTCAAACAGGCAGGTTCAGTCCCAGCAGGGACAATGGCCATCCCAGACGTTTGGCCACCCCTCACTTCTCTGAAAGATGCTTTTACTTGACAGTGTACTACCTGGGGGTCAAATTCTGAAATCCACTGGAAAGAACATACCCTGTAACCAGCGTTTCCCAGAAATCACTCACAAGTCAGTCCGGAAAAAGAAACAAAGCACATTCAATGGGCATTATTATTTCAAGCCTGTAGAGCTACAGGACAGCCATTTGAATCTTACCAGATCTAATCTTTGAGAGAAATGGTGAGGACAAGGTAAGTGCCAGATACCCTGTTTGAGCTGGAATTTCAATGGCATAAGAGGGACAGTCCTAAAAGTTACACTTCACAGCAGAGCATGGTGTTACATGTCTTTAATCCCAGCACTTGGGAGGCAGAGGCAAATGATCTCTGTGAGTTTGAGGCCAGCCTGGTCTACAAAGTGAGTTCCAAGACAGTCAGGGCTACAAAGAGAAATCCTGTCTCAAGAAACAAAAGGCAAACAAACAAAAAGTTAGACTTTACCTTTCATTTGTGATCCCTTCTTGAAAAAACTGTGTGGAAAAAAAATGGAGAAGGAGGAGATCATTAAGACCCAGTTATGAATCAGAACGCTTCAGAGTATGGCTGTCATTTTGTTTAGAGGGAAGCGTAGCACCCAGACAGATCAATCTTCCCAAAAAGCATCCTGCCGTCTGGGGAGTGTGGCTCAGTTGGCAGAGTGGTTAGGGTTCTTGAAGCCCTGTGTTCAAGCTTCAGCACTGTGCAAAAGGGGTGTGGTGTCATGCACCTGTAATCCTGTCACCTGGGGGGAGGGGAGGCATGAAGAACATGAGTTTGAGGCCAGCCTGGGCTACATAAAAAACCCTATATCGAACACAAGACAAGCCCTTCCCTTTGTTTTGAGACAAGATCTTTCTATGAAGGCCTGGCTAGCCTGGAACTCACTATGTAAACCAGGCTGGCCTTGAAATCACAGATATCATTTGCCTCTGCCTCAAGTGCTGGAATCAAAAATGCATGCTCTTCTATATCTGTCTTCCATTTTTTTTTTTTATATCAATTCCTGGATGAGTTTCTAGGCTGCCAGCCTGCCCTGCACATTTCACACTTGCCAGCCTTCCCAAATGTATGAGCTAAGTCTTTAAAATCCATGTCATATTAGTTCTGTTTCCAGGGGAAATTATGACCAGTGCAATGATATTTATGTACCAGAGTAATAAAGTCTTTTTAAATTTGTTCTCCTTTCCCAGGGCTAAAACTTGAACCCGGGCCTTGAATGTGCTAGATAAAGGTTTATGGTTGAGTCATCTCTATGCCTTATGGGTTTTTGTTTGCTTGTTTGTTTGTTTGTTTGTCTCACTGGTAGCTCTCTGGTGTAGAACTCACTATGAAGATCAGGCTGGCCTGGAACTCATACAGCTCTATCTCTGTCTCTTGAGTGCTGGGACTAAGGACATGCATGGCCCTCCTGGCTTCCCCTTTTTAATATTAGAATTTTAAATTGAAAATTTAGAACTGTTCAATACCAGTGAGCCGGCTTCCTGTCCCTTGTGTGTTTGAACTCAGTAGGCGGACAACAATCATAATTTTGATCCCTGTTCCCCCAAATGTTGGAAAAGTGGGTTGACAGATTGCCTGAGGCTGTTCACAGAAGCCTCAGATTTTCACCAGCTGGGGTCACAGGGTTCAGATTCTCACTCATATCTTAAACAATGACCTTCTAGGAGTAAGTTTTGAGAACAGAATGTGGAGAAGTCAATAATGCTAATAGCCTATTGGGCAGACAGGCTGTCTAAATAAAAGGGTTAAGAAAGAACACACCTACCACTGAACACCTCCTACGGAAAATTACAACATTAACTGTGAGAATATAGGTGGTATAACCCGTAAACCCAAAGTTAATGTATAATGGCATACATTGGTTTGTTCATTTGGTTGTTTCTTTTTGCCTTCATTCCTTCTTTTGTTCATTCATTCATTCATTTGTTCGTTCGTTCCTTCCCTCCCTCCCTCCTTCTCTCTCTCTCTCTCTCTCTCTCTCTCTCTCTCTCTCATCAATGCCTTACTCTGTTGCCCAGGCTGTCTAGAACTCACCATGTAACCTAGGCTGGCCTGGAACTATGAAGGAAGCCTTGGCTCCCTAGTGCTGGGCTTGCAGTCACAAGCCAACCACAACACACACACACACACACACACACACACACACACACACACACACACTTATAAAAACTTATTTTTAATCACATGAACATTGTGAGTCTATGGGTAGTTGTAAAAAGGGTGTGCTGGGATGGTCCTTTGAAAGAGTGGTATGTACTTTTAACTGATGAGCCAGCTTTCTAGCCCTTACATATATATATTTTAATGCCCTACAAAATGAAATTATTTCTCTGTGCCAGGCCCAAGAGTGTTTGTTCTATGTTTTATAAGAGAGATCTTATCTGTGTGGCATGCAGACTAGATATGGCTTCCTCAGAAGCCTGTCCTCCCCAAACCCATTAGAGAACAATCAGCACTGACTCCTTTGAACTTTCTGGTTTTAAATACCTGAAGGACCACTGATGCAAGCAAGATAAATTCCGAGAGAGCCAAACTTTTAATTTCAGAGCAAAGAGTCAAGAAATTATAGATGAATTGTAGTCCAGGCCCGGGCCTCTTTCTCTTGGTGACCTTGAGAGAATGTGGCTAGCTATTGACCTAGCCTGTTTGTGCTTTCTTCTCCCCCAACAGCTGGATGACCTTCTGCATCCTTCTGGCAATGGGTGTGGTTCTGTGGCACAGCTTTGGCCCCAGTCTGCCCACTATGTCCGTGCTCCATGTGTGGCCCTCCATGCTCTCCTCTGGGCAATAACCTGGGGAATTCTATGTTGAGGACAGGAACCACAACATGGAAGACACCTGTGTCTCTGCATTGCCACCTAGCAAGGGTTGTGATGGAAAGAAGCGAGGGCTTTAGCAAAAAGAACGATTAGGATTTGAGTCAGCTCTTGAGGACCAAATATTGTTTTGATTGAAGAAAGCGGGAGTCAGGACTTACTGCAGAGAGAACAGCGTAAAGAAGGGTGTTGACATGATTGAGTTTGGGTTTGTCTACTGCTGAAAAGCTAAGGTGGTTTATGTGTAATTCATGAGGTATAGGTATGGGAGATGGCAAAGCTGGCGAGATTAGTGCCATCCATAGAAGCCTCTCAAGGCAAAGTGGAGTTTACCTGTATCTGGGTGCGCAGTAAGGAATCAGACAGTGACAGAATCAGAGTGCAGCTCAGAAAGACTGGCTTTGTGGTGAAGTAGTGTAAACTATTAGAGAAGAGGCCAAAGACTGAAACCCACAAGTTACGCTACTCCACAGTCTGAGAGAAGGAAATTGCATGAACTACGTGTGGTTATAAGAGAGCACAGCTGGAAAGATGCAGTAAACTGAATGAAAGGCTTGGCATTTGAGGAGAGCTTGAAAACTCCAACTTTGTTAGAGTTCCAATTGACTTTGGAATCTGCAGATGAGGTAAACAGATAAAAGTTTCTTTTACAACATCTGTTTACTCTCTAGATCAAACAGTTCTCCCTTGGTCTCCTGAGTGATCAGGATACCCAAATTTATAGATTCTCAACCATTATACAAAAAGTATAACATTTATCCCTCATACTTTGTCAAGTAGATTCTTTGAGTTGAAAACTTTCTCTTTATGCCGGCAGGTCTTGAACTCCTGGGTTCATTCAAGTGATCTCTCTTCAGTCTTCTGGCTGGACAGTCACATGATGCTGTGCATGGCCCTCCTTAAAGCATCTCAGCATTACCTCACAACGCCTAATGCAGCAAATGCTATGGGGATGGCTGTCATGATAGTAGTACCCTAAAGGAGTAATAAGAATGCTGGTCGTGCTTAGTGTGCACGCAGCCGCCGTGGGTCTAACTATGCAGCACACTGCCTGCTGTTGCCCAGGTTAGCAGATGTGGAATCCAGAGACATGTGTCTGCCTTGCCCTCACCATTAGGTACCAGCTTTCTAGCCCCTCTGATGGGCTACAAATTTCACCGCAACGAAGTTCATGGGTCCATCAAGAAGAAAAAGGATAAATAACGGGCACAGCTCTTACAGAAATTTTCATCCAGAACATGGCTTCTTTGACAAGAGATCACACCCAAAGACCTTCTAGGTCTGTGTGATACAGCTGGAATACAAACATGCCTTTAATCCAGAAAACAGTAGCAAGCAAATCTGAGTTCAAGGCCAGCCTGGTATACAGCAAGTTTCAGGTAAAGAAAAGCTTAGGTTCAGGCATGGTGGTACATGCCTTTAGACCCAGACAATGAAGGTAAATAGAGTTTGTAGAAGGAAGCACCTGTGTTTGAAAGTGATGCTTAATTGATTGGCAGAAAAGGTGAAAAATCAGAGAAAGATTTGACAGAAAAGGATACACCCAACTCTCTCAAGGAAAGAGAAGAAAGGAAGCTACTTAATGGGCAATGCAGAAAGAGAGGAGGCAATTTTATTGAGAGAGTTTTACAGAGTGAGGTTGAATGAGAGAACAAGCTAGACACAGGTTTAGGCAGAATGAACCAGAGAATGAGAAGAAGACAGAAGATTAGAGCAGATTGCTGGAGTTAGTCTGAGGCCAAGCAGAGCATTCAGAGGCCAAGAGAAAAGCCAGATAGAATAAGCCAGCTGGGAGAGGAGTTTGAACCAGAACAGCTGAGTTGTACCTGCCAGCCCAGAGCTCATAAGAACAAGAAATGCTGAGCTTCTTAAGCAGTAAGTCTCAGAGACTGAAAACATTCTAGGCCTAGGTTAGATTGTATGGAGGCCAGAAGCTTCCAGGACTAGGCCTAGGTTAGCGGACAGAGGCAATGAGTCTCTGACAACAACTGAAGCGGGTGAATAAAAGTTCCTTTTATAACATTTGTTTAATGAAATATTACTATTTAAGTAAAATGAAGTGGAGACAAGATGTTTAAATTCTCTGAGCAATAAAGTTAGTGAAATCATGGATCTTGCTTGATTTTCAAACAGATTCTAGACTGAAGGGGAGCTATTCCTTATACATAGCCACACTAAAAAAAAAAAAGGAAGTTGAGACTCAACTGGTGAGAAGCCACCAATTAATTAACTTACGTGATAAGGGGTTTTCCATGGCTACCATAGCATGTAATCAAGGAGTTTTACTATCAAAAAGTCTTTCTACTATTTTTTTGTTGCAGGGCTTTGAATATTGTTTAACACTAAGAAAATAAAAAAGAAACAAATTATTGGTAGAAAAATAAATTGTCCTGGGTGAAATGAATACATCCTGTGTGAGTTTATTCACATAAAGATCAGAGCAGGCCCCTGTACAGATGTAGCCCACGACAGTTCAGTCTCCTAGTGGGTTCCATAGTAATGGGAACAGGGACTGTCTCTGGCATGAACTGATTGGCCTGCTCTTTGATCACCTCCCCCTGAGGGGGGAGCAGCCTTACCAGGCCACAGAGGAAGACAATGCAGCCACTCCTAATGAGACCTAACAGACTAGGATCAGAAGGAAAGAAAAGACCTCCCCTACTAGTGGACTTGGGGAGGGGCATGTGTGGAGAAGGAGGAGGAAGGGAGGGATTGGGAAGGGAGGAGTGAGGGAACCACAGGGGGGATACAAAGTAAATAAAGTGTAATTAAAAAAAATTTAAAAATATAAATGAAATAAAAGAAAAAAAAAAGATCAGAGCAGGCATGTGAATCTATAATAAGGAAACAAGACAACCCCAAAAGGACTTTCTCTGAGAGTTGAAGGTGGGTGAGACCGGAATGGGGAAAGACACTGGAAAGGGAAATGAAGTGATAGACAGAGGTTAGGTTACAAAGATGTATGCTTCTGTCAAAATTTGTGAAAATACACTTAAGATGTTAAGTAAATCTTCCAAAAAGCAAACAAGACTGAACCACTGTTAATGATATGGAAGAATAACTGATGCATAGAGCTAACTTTGAAATGAGGCAAAATATAAGTTGGGCTGGGTGGGAGTGGCGGTGTATGCCTTTGATCTCAGCACTTAGGAGGCAAAGGTGGGTGATGTCTGTGAGTTTGAGGCCAGCCTGATCAGCAAGGTCAGAATAGCCAGAACTACATAACAGAGAAACCATGTCTCAAAATACACATGTGCGTGCACGCATGCACACACACACACACACACACAATGTATATATGAATGTATATATTATATAATATTTAATATGAACTATTAAGCATATTTATTATAGTTATTAAATGCATTATATACATATACTACATTTAGTACATATATGTATATATAATATATATATGATAGATGGATGGAGACAAATATGTGATAAGGCAGAGAGAGGAAGGGTCAATGGTAGAATATAGATGTTGGATAAACAAGAACTCACACAAGCCCTTCAATTGTTACTAAATGCTAGAAAGAAATTTCCCAGTCTTAGCAAGAGTTAGAGGCCTGGCAGGGGCAAGCCACCATCCTGGGACACTGCCAACCAAAAGGAACTCTTAGTTTCTCCATGCTTGATTGAGTTATTCTCCCCTTTAAAGCAGATTAGAACCATATACTGAAGAAGGGGCTGTCTCAGGCAGGATCTCTTCTCTGAATGATTTTGGTGCGGACACTGTAGGAAATCTCCCTGCAGCTTGTCCTGAGGTTGGAACCTGTTTACACATCCCTGTAGACTGTTTCTTCAGGGTAGTGTGTCCTGTGGCTCAGGGTGGAAGACTAGCAACCTAAAACTGCCTCTGAGAACCCTGTTTTGTCTTACTAAGTACCAGGTCATTTGAAATACCACATACCAATCTAATTCCTTCTCCATTTTTGTTCCAAGAAGAAAGCGGTTGGACAGAAATGTCAATGTATTCTTGGAGAAACACGTGCGGTCTCCAGGGGAACGGAAAGGGCAGGCGCTGATCATTAGAAACACTGTCTAGCAGCGCCTGTCTCAGGAATGGCGAGACTGCAGTCCACTGCAGGCGTCTCTCCTGTTTGCCCAGAGGCTCCACTGCGAGTGAAAAGCATTTTTACAAGAAAGTCTCTAACTCTATTCCTGCTACTCATTTACTTATGCATTTGTTTTTTCCTCCATGACCCAGCTGGAATATCCTTAGTCACAAGGTTCAATCTTTCAGAGGTAATTATATTTTTAATCGTTTCAGCAGCTGGCCAGCCACATGTAACCTCACAAAGTCATCTTACTTAATCAGGCTATGTGCTAAGCTGATTTTTATTTAGTAACTGTTAATTAATTAGTCAATCATTCTATCTGTCTTTCGATCATTGATCTATCTATGTGCTTGTAACTATTATTTACTTATTTAATTTTAAAATTTATGTGTCTGTGTGTGCTACCCATGTACGGGTGCCTGCAGGGGCCAGAAGTGGATGTCAGATATCCTGGAGCTGGAGCTCCAGGCAATTGTGAGCCCCAAGCTGCTGGGAAAAGAACTAGAGTTGTCTGTGGTCGACCAGCACATGCTCTTGACCACCAAGCCTTCTCTCGAGCCCATCATTTATACAACTAAAAAACTATTAGAATACAATTTGTTAAGGGACACCCATCATTAGCTTTGTTTACCATGTATCTGAGTTACTTACAAAATACTTTCATATGGATTTTATTATATATTTAAGAAGTGAAAATCTTTAGTTTCAAAATCAGCAATAAATCTAATTCGCACAACCTTATCTCCTTCCATATTACCTGGTGGCTTATACCTTGCATGATTTTTTGTATTGCTTCCTTTGAAAGTCCTGGGAATGAGGGATAGTGACGAACCCCCGCCCTCACACTGACCCCTCTTCAGGGGACAAGTGCCTTCTAGATCAGTAGCAAGAAATCAGGCAGCTTCCAGGTGCCTGGCATCGCCCACAGGTGAGCTCCTCTCTGCCAGTCCTCGGCATTCTAGCCTCAGAATCGTCTAGGGTGTTTATTTAAAAGGCAGAGTCTGGGACCCATCCCCGATGCAGGTGTAATGGGAACCTTTTGATGGCTCTCTCATAAGAAAGCGGGTTTTACGTAATTCCAACCGCAAAGAAGCATCCATACCTGGTGTGTTTAGAACACACATGCACATCGTTGCTCACCTCTTTGCTTTAAATTCTCACCTTACAGTGTCGTTCAGAAGTCATCCTGGAAAAGCGAGACTGCACTCCTGTGAAGAGCAGGGCGGCCACTGCAGGAAAAAGCCCGATGTTTCCTGAGAGTTGGTGTGAGGTTAAGTATGACCGCAGCTGTTTTTGGCTGAATAAAGACAGAGTGAGTTCATATAGTCTCATGTGGCATGTACAGAGTAATAGGGGCTGGCCCTTGTGAAGAAGTGTGACTTTTTATTAAGATTAAAGGGGAATGATCTGAGGCTGGGGAGGGGACTAGGTAAAATGCTTGCAGTGTCGATGTGAGCGCTGAGCGCCGAGTTCAGATCCTCAGTACCCACCTGCATGGCTGGCACATGGCCTACAACCCCAACAGTGGGAGGCAGGGACAGGAGGATCCTGGCAGCTTGCTGGCCAGCCAGCACAGCCTTATTGGGGAGCCCCAGGTGTGGGAACCCTCATCCAACCCTCCCCACTTGTCTAAAGTGCCAACATTTAATTTTTGAAGCTTTTCCTGGTGTTTTTCTCAAAACACTTGACATTTCTTCATTATTTTATCTTAGCTTACATCCACTATGGGCCAGGCAGCCACTCACCACATAATGACTGTCTATATAGTTTACTGTTGAAGAAACAGCATTTTAATTTCCATTCTTGTATTCCATTTCCCAAAATTGATTGCTGAATTGTGACTGACAGACTCTTTATATTTGCTTTGTCTTGACAGAACTTTCCAAATGCTCCAGATCTGTCATCCACCCATTGTTACTTTTTTACTGTTTTGTTTCTTAAGCCAGCTACAAAGCTGGCATCCTGCATTTTGAGTCACATTTCCTAGATCCTAGGCTACTACCTTCTTTTGGCTTGTAAAACCCTTCATCTTGCTTGGGCACCTCCTCTACCAGCTTTTTAAGAAATAATATATGAAGTGGACCCACACACATTTGTCTTTATTTGATGGAGTGTAAATTTATTAGTTGAAAATAACTTGAAGGCACTTTTCCATTGATCCCCCCTTCTTCCTTTAAAGACATCTCAAACTCAATGAAGCTAAAATCAAATTCAGTCTACCAGAAACCTCTACTTCTAATGCTCAAACATATCACACTTTTTGATATGCACAATCTCTGGTGTAAGCTGCTATCACCCCCCTTCCCCTCAGTCTCTGATTTATATTTCAAGCAAGTTTCTGGGCTGTATGTACACTTTTTTTCTTTAAATGTAAAAAGTAGAGGAAACATGGAATTGCTTAAGTATTTAGTATTTTTTTCCATTCATGTTAGCACCTTTTTGTTGCAAACACTTGGGACTCGGGCAGCTGGAGGGTGTTCAGTTTACAGAGCAACAAGTTGGCAAGTTGGCACATCCCTCAATCAATGATTGGAGTCTACACACTCCAGCTTTCTTCCCTCAACTTCCCAGCTCTATCAGCTTGCCAGTGGAAACCTGCTTAAGATTCACCTCTACTGAAATGTTTCAGAATATGCTTTGAAGAGAACTCACCATAAAACAGTATTATAGTCATTTCCTTCATTTCCTTGAAATCTAGAGAGATTTCCAGGCTGCTGTTAGCTTTTCATTATTACATGTCCAAGGTTTTCTCCTGGCCTTTATCCACTGTGAAACTGCTGTGTAAATGAAGCAGTGTAAATGTGTGCGTCCTCATCCTCAGGAAATATCACGAGCACTTAAGTCTGATCATGGCAAGAATGTCACCTGCAATTCCTCCCTGCACCCATTTCCCTCCTTTCCAGAGGAAGGCTACCTCTGCAGGTATTTATTGGGCACTTTGACTTCTTCTTTAAACAACTTGTTTCTTTTTGTGACCTAATCACCAAGTCCTACAAATTCCGGATACTGGTAGCTTTCAGGTCATGTTCACTGCAAGAAAGCACCATTGTTTCCTTTTGATGTACAGCTTTTATGTAGAATTGATCCTTTTCTTCTGTGGGGTCTAGCCCCGCTCCCTTGATGGAAGATCCTTTTTGCTCTTGATATTCTATACTCTCATTTTCCTGTTTGAAAACAAAGGCTGTGACTTAACAGCTTAAATAATTTTGCATAGTTTTCAAAAATCCTAATCATAGAACAGACTTAAACAGAAAATAACACTAAGTCTGATATTGTCAACTATTTATAATATGTATTACTCTTAGACATTCTAATACTAGATTTTTTTGTTTCATTAGTTTGTTTTTTTTTTACTTAAACATTTCTTGTATCCTTTTCAAGTACTGCAAAACATTTTACAGATAGAGTAACTATTCATTTCTTTGACATTTAAGCTCTTTCCAAATTTAAAGAAAATGCTCTAACAGTTACCTTCCCTTTGGATTCTTTGTTTGTTTGTGATATGTGTAGTATTTGGGTGTTTACATGTGTGCTTGGATATGGAGACCATAGGCTAATGTGCGCTGCTGTCTTCTATTGGGTACTTACTAATAGGGTCAGTCTGGCTTGCTAATAAACTGCCAGTCTCTTCCCTACCGTACCATTGCTGGGGTTACAAACATATGACACTGTACTTGGTTGGCTCTTTACATGAGCACCAGGGACCCAAATCTTTGCATAACACTCTTCCTGGAGAGACATGAGCAAATGTCTACTAATCCAAGATATGGAAGCCCAAAGGAATTTAACTTGGTGAACCAATGAGTTTTATTGGCATTACTTACAGAAGCAGAAATGACTCAAAGACAGTTGTATCACCAAAAGCCCATGCCAGCATGGATGACAGCTCATGAAATCTGGAACCTGCAGTTTATTATAGAACCAACAAACAGCTCAACAGACTGGAGCGTCCTTTCCAGGTCGTTCAGTAGGCCTGAGCCTCTTCAGACAGCTCTGTTGGTCTGTCTTTCCCAGGAGGTTCAGCCGGTCTTCTAGACAGCTCAGCTTGTCTCAGAGTCTACTATATCTGGTCAGTTTTAAGAACTTAAGGCCTTTTGAGTTGTATACTTCCTGAGCTTAAGGAATTTCCCAGCAGGATGGATGGTGTCACCTCCCCTTAAAATATCCTCTTGTTTAATCTCCTCTATAACATCTTGTGTCAAAACAGTTTCCTTCCAAGACGGAAGGCTTTATTTAATCTTAGACGGATCTGCTATACAACAGAAACTTGGATTTCCATGCTTTATAGGGACTAACTCAGCTGTCTTTCTGGCTCCTTGAGTTCATCTCTTCGTTCATGATCATCAGGTAGTATTTCTGGGTTCAAACCTATAGAATATTGTGAATTTAATTTGACCACTATCTTACATTTAAAAGATTATATCAATGGTATGGGTTAACCAAAACTAAAGATATGTAAGAAAACAAAGCAGGCCACTGATTTGTAAGGTAATTATAATCAAAGAAAAAAGTCTACACGGAAGTACCCTACATACTGGCGGACAATGGCTATTAAATGAAGACATGCCATTTCTCTTGGTTTCCCACCATTGCTGGATGGGAGGTCCCTACTGTTGATGGCAGAACACATTTTGGTTGCAAGACATAGAGAAATCAATCTGGAACTGACTTGCAAACATCCTCCTTACTGGATAGCTTTCACAGTGCCAGAGGTGCTATGCATATCACTGTGGAGAAGAGTCATTAACAGACTTACCTAGTGGTGGGCCTTGCACATTACAGTATCACTCTACTAGTACAACAGCAGCATGGCTGTGACAGCGGTAACCAACTGTCAGCAAAGAGACCCATAACTGATCAAGATGCAGAAAAACAAGAGGCTCTGCATGTTCATACCAACACCCCTGTCTAAGGCTCAGGAAGGAATGAGGAAGAAGTCGTGGAAAGAATGTAAGGTCTGAAGGATGGGGAGGAGCGCTGTATACAGAGTGCCGCCTTCTTCTTTTTTTTTTTTTTTTTTTTTTTTGAGTGCCGCCTTCTAAACAGAACATGGCCATTGCACTCACAAGCCCACAGCAGCTATGGTCATCTGCAGATCAAACCAGCACAGAAGGAAGAGAGGCTCACAGGCTGTACCCATAGCTGAAGAGCTATTGGCAGCCAAAGGCTGCCACGCATGTGTGCTCGCATGCGCACGCAGGTGTGGCCACCAGCAGGTTGCCCATACTCCAGTGGATGGCCTACACCATTCCAGTGGGTTAATGAGAAAGAAAGAAGATATGAAGGCGGTAGAGGGAGTAGTGGGCGGGATTTGGATCTGCTATGATTAAGACACACTGTAAACACATAGGATATTGTCAAGTAAAAGACACAAAAATATTCTTAAAAAAAGATATTAATTTACAAGGCAGGGCAGAAAATACTTTTTCTTTGACCCTGCTGAGATGATAGGAAAGGCATTTTAATTCTCATTTTTGTAAAGTTTACTTTCTAACTTATCAATTTTCATTTCAAGTAATATTCATTCTCAATTCATTATCTCTGAGCTCTTAACAGTAGCTATTATGCCTATTAATTTTTTTTTTTTTGTAGAAAGCAGCCTATTCTTGTTCTGTCACTGCAATATCCCTTGGAATCTCACTGAAGATGAAAAACAGAAAATTTAAATGTTTCAGACCTTACATAATCTTCCACCTGCTCCCATCTCTATGAAACACAAAGGAGTTTTCAATATACCGATTTTCTGTCTGCTTGAACAGAACTTTGCTGAGAGTGTGATGTGCACAGAATAATTCAGTCTCTACTTTGATCTAATTTTCTTTTAAAGTCTGAGTTCCAGCTCTGCTGCTTAAAACCTATTTCCGCCCTTTGGACTTATCTGTCTGGCTCCTTTCTCTGAGGCCTGTATCAGCTCATGCTCCCAGGAGCTTTCCGCCTTTGGGGTCTCTTGTACACACACTACCTTATGCATCTCCTGGGGAGCCACTTGAGGCCTCATGGGAGGGCATTGAGACCTTTACAGCAATCGATATTTCTTAAAGCATATTTAATATAACCTAGTTAGATTGATGGGTAATGAAAACATATTTAGAATTATATAGGGGCTGGGGAGGATGGCTCAGCAGTACAGCATTTGCCCAGCATTCACAGGGCCATAGGTTCCACCTCCAGAACCACAGAGCAAAAACTTCCTCCCAACTACCCTTCTCTAAAGAAATAACTACTCATGAAACACATAATTTTAGGAGAAAAGCAGTAGAACTTGAAGCCAAGCAGAAAGCATCTGTTAGTCTTTTTTTTCATACACTTCAAACTTATACTTGATGCCTCTTTCCTCCTGGATCTCAGAGAGGACACCTGGGTACCTGAAAATGGAAAAGATTGATGATTCGATTCAGTATCCACTGATAACACAGCATTGGCCCTCCTGACTTTCACCCTAGGGCATAAACACTGTGGTTCCCGCCTTCACAGTGGCAGGCTCCTCCTAACATCATATCCACAGCACATGGCAATAGAAGAAAACCAACAAACTATGTAAAGCTAGAAAACGCAAAGTCCTATACCTTCTCCTTTATTTCTGATACATATTTTTTTTCCTCAAAAATGACCCCTAGTTTCTATTTCTTTGTATCTTTCCACTCTACCAATGAACTACTAGGCAATTTCTTAGGAACCTTTTGCAAGTTATGGTTGAAATTACATTTCTAAGGAAAGAAAAACAAATTATCTGTAGCTGCTAAAAACTGAAGTTGTATGCCTGGTTTCTGTGGCTCTCCTAACCTGGCAACACGTGGCATTCTGTGACTGCTTCACTAGAACCGCAGTACACCTGATCTCTCCATCCCTGAACTCTCACTTAGGTCTCTGCTTGGACCCTCTGGACACCTAGCCTCCCAGTGAGCATCCCCACATCCCTCCGATGTTGATAATGCCTCACTATTGTACAGGCTTCAGCCAGTGTTACAACAGAGGGGGCCAGGAGCTGCTATTTTCATCCTTGGTTCTCTGTGTACACCAGCTTGGCAATCAAGGCAATCAAGCCTTCTTCAGAGTACAATGTTTGACATGGTAAGTATTACACAAATAGTTCCTTCTATGTTAGGTATTACTCCAAACTCACTGTTGGCAAGGATGCCTCAGAAAACTTTAAAATGGCTTGTGATACATAATGCACTGATGAGAATAACAGACACTAGTTATAATACGGAAAAATTCATGTCAAAATAAGAAGCTCTTCTATTTGCCAACCATTTTCTAGCCTCTCACTGTTCACTGTTTGTAGTACTCCTGCCTTTTAAAACTGATTTTCCTAGGCCAGTTTTCAACTATTATGAATTTTTCAGAATGAGGCAAGAAAGTTCACATTTGCACATTTTTTTTTGTGTGTAAATTCAGCATAAAGACTGTCAATCATTAAGAGGAAGCAGAGCACCGAGAGGTTCTTTCTCAAGCCAAGAGTCATATAATCCGATAAGGGACCTGCTGAATATGCTTAGTAGCCATGGTATTAATGGCCAGTAGGCTGTGAAACTAAAATTGAACTGTCTTTAAATTCAGTTTCTTTTCCTCTGTTATCTTTTGGTCTTTTAAGTAATGGTTAATAACTACAATCACGATTCTAAACTTTTTTGGTTTGAGACAGGATCTTATTCTGTAACTTAGGCTGTCTTTGAACTTGCAGGCTCCTGAGTGCTGAGATTACAGTTGTGAATCCCCCACCCCCCCGCCAGCTTAACCCCAAGCAAACACTTCCTGAGAACTATACTTGGACTGTGTGCGTGTGGTCTATGTACATGTTCCTGTGTGTACCCACTGGGAGCCACAGCTATTTTCCAAACTCTATCTGCCAACCATCTGCATTGCAGGTACGTTTAACAACTAAACCATCTTCCTAGGCCAGGACTTGTACTCTAGAGTTCACACAGGAATTGGTGTTCTACCTATTCTTAGGCTCCACCCACACTTCCTCCTATTTAGGATCTTCAAGCATAAACAGCAGCTCTGGAATAACAAAGGACTATAGCAATCCAGAGATGATCCAATAGAAGCTCTCAAAGACAAACAGAATTCTCGAAACAGTTTTCCATAAGAAAACAAACGGCAACTAAAGTAAAATGGGTACTGCAGCAGCAGAACAGGCTCTAGTGGAGAATTTGGGCAAGCATGCCACCAACGTGAAAAGTCAAGAGATAGTCCGATCAGAAGACAACGCACCACCATCTAAAATCTACCCCATGGTGTTCCTTGATGAGGACATGGGCCCTGGCTCTGGAATTCTGCCAACTCTGCCGTGGTGTCGGGGGAGCTTATCTAAGGTAGCATGTGTTAAAAGCCTGGTCCTGGTGCTGATGTGGGAGGTGGAGGCCTTTAAGTGGGACCTAGGTTAATGGGACTAGAAGGGACTAGGATATTCCAATCTCTCTCCTGACTCCAAGTGTGATTGCTCCCTCCAGGACTGCTTTTCATGTGAGCCATCTGCAATGAGGTCTTCTTCACCAGCAGCCGTGCTGAGACTACAGCCAGCCTGCCTCAGGAATTCTGTTACAGTAAAAAGAAACATGGACTAGCATAGCTTCCAAAGACTCCCCCAACCTTTTTTTCTGACCTAATTAAACAGATTACTGCTGCTATAAAAATTTTGGGCCTGCTGGTTTGGCTGAGGCCTCATGAAGTTTGAGACAGAAAATTTCATTCCAGGCAAGATCTTTGAGAACAGAGCTGTATGGGATGGGCTGGCATGGTGCTGCTAAGGAACAATCACACGGGCAAGGACTTAAGGGAAAAGAGACTGATGCATGGTAAAACCACCAGTTCATTCATGAACTTCTGATCTTAGCCTCTGGGCATGTAATACTTCATCCATTTTCTAATTCATTCACTACTCACAGTAGTCCTTGCTTTTATCTTTATTTCAGTACAGTAGTGATTGAAGAAAAAACAAACCAAAACACAAAACACTAAGTAGTATGGTGTTAATAACTGTTTGAATGGAAACCTGTATAAACCTAAGAGAAATAGATGCAGCTAATGGAGACAGAGGTGCTCAAAAGGAGTGCTGATGAGCACTCACTCACCCACAGAGCAAACCGTAGGCGCTGTGCCTCGGGTGAGTTTCCAACGCTGTGGAGGTGGACAGGAGGTGCTTGGGGTTTGCTGGCCAGAGCCTCCTGAGTGAATTCCAGGCAAGGAGAGGCCAGTCTCAAAGACGGCAGTTTTTCTGAGGATGACACCTGAGGCTGTCCTCTGACCTCTATGCATCACTCACACACACACACACACACACACACACACACACACACACACACACACAATCTTACACCCCTTAACTCCAAGGTTCATGGATCACTGTGGCAGAGGGGTTAGAAAGATTGTAAGAGGCAGAGGCAGTTACAGAACAGTTAGTTTCTGGACGTAAGAGGGCTGTTGCATATATGAGCTCACTGTCTTGACTGCATGTACTAGACCTGTACAAGATCTAAGCATGGGTAGGACAGGAAGCCAAGAAGCCCCACCCCAACCTAAGGAGCTAGTGACAACTGATGGCCAACGGAGGAGGAGGAGTCATTTTCCTTCAGGGATTTGGCCTCTAAGAGGGCACCCATGAGAGGCAGGTGACCCCAGTCATGCACATCCTGGCTACACTAAGTAGACTCAGTGTGGTAACAAAGCAAAACAAAACATGAAGTTGTGAGGGAATAGTTGTGTGGGGGGATAGCAGAGGAATTAGAAAAGATGAAATGGGGTATGGATTTGATCATTTACTTTTTAAAAACATAAATTAAACACACATGTAAATAAACACACGCATGTAAACTTAATGGGGAACGATGGGAAAATGAAGATGAGTGGAGAATGATTAAAGCTCATTTCTGGACACTAGTGAGCATGAGAAGTTCTCCAGTGTATAGAGGCTCAGAGACAGAGGTCCAGGATTGAGCAATTCTACTACCTTCTAGACAGAGATTGGGCTGGCTACTTTTTATGTCAATTTAATACAAGGCCGGAACATCTGGGAAGGAGGGATCTCAATCAAGAAAATGTTCCCATCAAATTGGCTTGTATTATCTGTATGATAATTGATATGAGTAGACCCAGCCCATTGTAGGTGGTGGTGTTCATGGATAGGTCCTGTGGTGTATAAGAAAGCAGGCTGAAAGCAAGTCAGTAAGCAGCATCAGTTCCTGCCTCCATGTCCAGCCCTGACTTTTTTCCATCATGGACTGTTACCTGGAAGCAGAAGATGAAATCAACTTATTATCCTATGTTGCTTTTGGTCATGAAGTTTTTTAACACAGGGGTAGACACTTATTGTCCGGAGGTTTCCTTTTATCTAGTCTTAAAGGAAGACAGACCTATTTCAGGCCTCTCCCCTGGAAATCCCCTCTCTCCGTGTTAAGGAGCTGTTGTGATGTTAGTGCAGTCAGAGAATAGGTGGCTATCAAATGCCGCAATGAAGCAGGCATTTTGTTTGTGTGGAGTGTCATTTAGAATGTCCCCAGCACAGCAATGGTCTTGTCCTGTCTGCATCTGCTCACCACACACCCCTGTGATGGGAAAGAGCCAGCCCGCGTCCCTCAGCCTTTCAAAGCGCAGGGGCTAGCACTCCCTACTCACCCTGCAGGTCAGCACCGCCTGGCCTTAAGACCAGCTGAACACGCACAGTCATACTACATCAGTGGCTCTTAGGGACACAAATGCAAAAATACTTAATAAAATGGTAGCAAATCGCCTCTACCAACAAATAAAAAATACCACATACAATTACCAAGTAAAATTGACCTTGGATATGCAAGATTAGTTTAATATGAAAACCAATCATGTAATATACAGTGTCAAATGGTTCAGAAAAACCATGTGGCAAAATCCAACAGTCCTTCATAACTAAAGCACTTAATGAACTAAAAATTAAAGGGATCTTCCTCAGTGTAATAGTCACATGCTTTCCTGCTGGGACCATGAACAAGATAAGTGAGATATTTGCTCTAATTTCCTCTTCACCCTGCTGGAGGTTCTGGACCAGATAATTACGCAAGAGAAAGAAATGACAAACATCTGACTAAAACTGCAGAAGTAAAACTGCAGAAGACACTAAACATGTTCTTACTTGCATCTCTATTTCATTATACTACTGCTAAGAATGTACTAACATCTATAACTATTAATTCTAGCTTTAGAGTTACAGGGTACCAGATGAGTATGTTATACAACTATCAACAAATACATACAACTATTAAACTCCAATTACTGAAGTTGCCAGACATTAGATAAAGTAATCTGTAGTTTTATATACTACTATGAGTAGTCTGAAAACAAAACAATAACGTCAAAAGGAATGAAACAACTCGTGGTACAAGACACTGAATGCTGTAAAGCATTACTTACCAGAAGAAAGTAAACATCTACTCAAGTGAAAAACTCCAACATGCTCAAGGTTTAGGACTTCATACTGTTTAGAGACAGTTCTCTTCAGAGAGCTCTATGAACATAATATCAATGAGAATCCCAGCTTGCTTTCTATCAGAACTTTGCATACTGATTAAAACTTATATGGAAATCCAAGGGACCCAGAACAGTAAAAAGCAATCTTGAAACAGACCAAAGTGGAAAGGTTTATGCTTCCTGATTACAAGTTAGAATTCATGATGGCTATATGGAGTAAGCCAAGAGAACTAGCTAAATAATTCTAGCCCCTTAGAAAGCAGGTGGTCACCTTTGGCTAGTTAGTGAGTTCCAGTCCAGCCTGGACCACACGAGACCCAGTCAAAACCAAAACAAGACCATGTAGTAATAGCATAATGATCCACACAGATCAATGGAAAAGAAATGAGAGCCAGAAAAATACTTTCACATTTATAATCAACTGAAATTGTGATGACGTATATGACTAAATGTAAGCAGAGCAGGACCCTGAGCTACTTAGTCTCAGGTGAATGTCATGATATGTGCCTCTGTTAGCAAAGGTGGTGTTTTGCTTTTTAAAAGTCAGGGATGCACAGTGGCATTTACGTTGTCAAGGATCCAAGGGTCAGAGCCTTGGAGAAAAGTTTTGATTAAAACCAGGAAGCAGGCATTTAAACGAAGCTGATTATATAGCACTCTGTTCTATGGCTAGTAGCAAAAAAAAAAAAAAAAAAAAGAAATGAGAAGGAAGAACTGAGATTTATATTCACATAATGTGAGAATTCACAATTTGAGTAGAATAAAAAATACACAGGGTGTGATTTTCACATAAGCATTTTATGAAATGACCAATCACAGTTTTCAGTTTAAGCCATCACGTTAAGAGCCTAAGCAAAGCCTGCACTTTTGGGGACATTGGTTCTTGTGATTTTCGGCTTATTTAGAATTAAGAGCCCAAGGAAATCACTAAATTTAGAATTTATGTGATCAAAGACTGTCATTCCACAGAGTAACAAGACTGTTATTCTAACACTTGACCACCCATTTATCCAGACTAAATTGTTAATGTTTCTTTAGGGGACGTGTAAAAAACAAATTCACACTCAAAGGATAATTACTAGACAGTTGAGACTATCTGAAAACAAGAGTAAGAACTGCTCTCAAAGTATTATCAATCACCTTTGTCTTTTACTTTTGATAGTTAATAGTTTAAAATGCTTTTAACCTAAAATGCTCCAAGGTTTCTAAACCAGGGAGCTTCCTGCTGGAATCACAAGGGTAGCCTTTCTTCTGCATTTTCACCACTGTGGCCACCTTAACTTATGACCTATCATCCTTCACCCAAATCCAGATTCCCTCTGGTTCCCCTCTAGTGCATTAGCCACAGCAGCTGGGACAATGTCCCTGCCTGAAAATCCTCTCAGCCAGTACCTGACCTGACTTAGTTCTTCCTGGCTCAGGAACAGGCCAACTTCATTCTTGCCTCGGGCTCCACACTCCTGTTTCTGGCCCGCTCTTCCTGCTCTTGTGTGGCTGCCTCTTGACATCTTGATCTCAGTGTAGCTGCCTCAGTGTAGTGAGGGTCCCTCACACTGCAGAATCCACCAAGCCACTGTTTCATGCTTGTCACTTGCACCCCTTCCCCCAATCACTTCAAAGATGTTGTCTCCAGGGTAAGCAGCAGTATCAGCAGGCACAATTTTCACAGTGCCTAAGACAGGCCCGGTTCCCCTAGAATGAACTAGTGACGACTGTTAGATGTCACTAAAATCATTAAAGTCCAAATGTTTCCAAGTCTATTAAAATATTTTTCTAAAAGCTCCTATAATGTATCTTTTTTAGGGACACAAACAAACCTCTATTCCAGATAGGGCACTGGCAAAGAATGGTTCTACAAGTCTAGCTTAGTGAACTAGTGAGCTTATTTGCGTGACTTACGGGAATATTTAGTCAGTCACATGACTGAAAGGCAGCCATGAAAAGCTCACACTAGTAGGTGCCAGCATGTAAAATACGCATCCCTGGAGGCCCTGGAGGCCCTGCAGGGCTGGCACGCAGCTCAGTAGGTCAGTCTCTTCTCCCCAGCAGCTGTCATCACTCATGGCCTTGAGGGAGGGCCTTGTTACTTACTCCTAAGCTTGAGGAACTTCCTGTACCTTGTAAACGGAATTTACTTCCTGAGTCTTAAACCTTTTTTTCCTTCCTCTAGGTCATGTTTCAGTTCAGAAGAAACAGCTACGTAACACCAGCTGAAGAAAGTTTCTTAAAGACAAGAAAACTGGAGAGCCCTGTAACTCATCTGTGTGGTTTATGTTAAGATCCTGAGTATAAAATTAAAAAGCATACATCTTGTGAAAAAAGACACTACATTCTTATGCCATAGAACATGGAGAAATCTGGCTGACACTCAATTAGAAACTTCATTCCTGTTGGTTATCATTCACAGTGCTTGAAGGTGATATACATGGTATCAGAAAGCATCAGTATTACCGACCTTGAACTCTGTGAGGTACAATGACAACCCGCCTGCAAGACAGGCCCACTGGTTCAAAGGTGGCACGAATGTTATGGAAGTAACCAACTGTTCAACTGCTTTCTTTCTTTTCTCCCTCCCTTCCTTCGTCCCTCCCTTCGTCCCTCCGTCCCTTCCTTCTTTCCTTGACTCACCAGTGAGATGGTACCTCTACCTGACACTGTCAATGATGCCAAAAATTGAAGCTACATAGATCATGAACCCTAGGGGAAGACCTGCTACTATTATTCTGCTAAATTAACACAGTAAAAAAAAAAAAAAAAAAAAAAAGACTTTCCATAGCATACTGCTATACTCATAGATGCTCAGTTCTCACCAGAGAAGTTTCTTCCTGCAGTTGATGGCAATCAGCACAGAAACCCACAGATAGTCAACATGTAGATAATAAGAGACTTTGGAATACTCAGCCCTAAATGTGATGTCTACATCACACATACTCCTTCCCTTAAGTCTCAGTGATGTACATAGAAAAGGGAGTAGGAAGACTTTAAGAGCCAGAGGTGGTGGGTGATTTCAGTGTTTTCCAGATACAATAGGACACATATACCTCACATGACTGTGACAGTATGCACAAGACCTGCACAAGCTCAAGACAAGCAAAATCCTAGCATGGGGAGTGGGAATTGAGTACAAATCCCACCCTTAACCAAGGAGCTCTTAGCAACTGATAGCTCTGGGAGAGGGGAAGTTAGTTTTCTTCAATAGAGTAGTGTTTCATCAACTGTTCTCCAGGGAAGGACCCATGTTCCAGGGTTCAGCCAGTGCATACTGGACTCACATTCTTTTTATTTTTGTTCTTAAAGAGAGAGAGGACATGATCTGGAAGAAGGCGGGGAAGGGGAATGAATATGATTCAAATACATTGTATGAAAATTTCAAATAAATAAAAACATTTAAAAAATATTTTTCTATATACACATTGCCACTTCAAGTCTGAAAAAAGTTATTCTTCTCTGTACTTTTTTTCCTTTTTTTATTATTAGTTTCTTTTATCTAATAGTTATGGGTTCTGTTGTAATATGTTAAGTTTCATACATATATAATCCCTTGTTTTTCTGTAATTAGTCCCTAAAGTGCTCCTGACTAATTAATAATTTTATACTTACTCTGGGAGAAGTTTATATTTTCCCAAATCAATTTCTGGAAAAAACGTGTCACTTTCAAATTCCTGCATGATCCTTGTCACAAAGAGTCTGAGATGGCCTGGCTGATTCATGGCTTCCTGTAAAACAAAACAGAAGGTGTCACTTTCCTTAATCTGTGTTGAAAGACAAGGAGACTAGAAGATTCTTTTTTCAGTTAAGTTTATACTAAGGATTACATGCATGTTTTCTGTTGCTCAAACTTACTATATATGAAATATTTTGAAAAAATTTGTTCACATTATTTTAAACAATGTATGTATTATAGATCTTTGTGTGTGTTTGTGCAAGTGAGTACAGGTATCTCTGGAGGGCAGAGGAGCAGGAGCTACAGGTCATTGTGAGGCCTCTGAAAATACAGCACGTGCTCTTAACCACCGAGCTATCTCTCCAGCCCCCTCACACTTACTAAACCCTCTACTGGAAGGCCCCCGGTGCCCTGAAAACAGCACTGGTCATAATTAGTAGTTAAGAAAATAAGCTGGCCTCGTTTAAATTCTTTTTAATGTGAGCACTCAGTTAGGCTGTGCTCCTTTGGGGGCTTGTCCCTCGTTACTAGTTGCTCTTCCAGCCATGATTCTGCGTCTGTATGTAAAGCTGAATGAGACTGTCACTGCTGGAATCATGGCAACACTCTCCACCGTTTCTCTACATACCTTATTTGTGTGCTTGTGAGTGCGCAGGCCAGAAGAGGCTACTGAGTCACTCAGAGTTGGAGCCAAAGAAGTTTACAGGATGACCACTTGTTACGTAGGTGCTTGGATCTGAATCTTGGTCTTCACAATTGGACAGCAAGAGCTCTTAACTGCTAAGCTGCGTCTCCTGCCCCATCAGTGCACCTTCACTGCCCTGACCTTACCTAAAGCCCCCATTCCTCTGTGAGCAGCGCAATCATCTTACCTCTTGCCAATAATAGTGCTCAGTCTGTTCTGGTCAATGACTTCTCTAAACACTGTCTAAAATGTACCTTGAAAATTTCTATAAACTAAATTGCCTTGGAAAAAATAGCTTATATTTTTAATGGAAAGGATGACTCCTAAGTGCAGAATCAGGAGAGAATTAATAACTATTAATCCTCAAGCACATAAAGAAAAAAAATTTCATATATACATACAATTTCAAGTTGTTACTCTTAACTTCCAAATATGAGCACAGAACACATTTCCTTCAAGTATTTCAGCTCATGTCAAATCATTCATCATCACCGCTGCAATCAAGTAAGTTCTCTACTAGTTCCCACTGCATCCCAAGCCAGAAAGGCCAACAAGGACTAACCGCGGCTGCGCGTGCAGCTACACACCACAGCAGGGTGTGTGTTTGGTAAAGGGACACATAGGGAATATTTCAGGATTAGAGCGCCGGAAGCGTCTTCCTCTTATAGTAAAAGCAGCTGTGGACGTACAAAAGTGTGCACTGGCATGTTCCACTTCACCAGCTGGCCCAGGAGGCCAGGCCGAAGGCGTTGCAACATGCCTTTACTTCCTTAATGTCTACAGAATACTCTTTAATACGAGACAATGTTACAGAAACAGGAATGGGAGATACAGTGTTTACAATCAGCTTAGGAATCTGCAGTCCTCTCTCAAATCATTTCTTTGTATATATGTTAACATATGCAAAGGGGGAGGACTGATTTTTCTTTCTCATAAATGTTAATCTTTCCAAAGAATACACAAACAAACAAACAGGAAATCATTTGGTAACAAATGACACCAGAAAAAAAAATATTTTCTGCTTTACACAGTATTTTCCCCTACGATATGAAAACATGCCTTCCTCCCATGCTGCCTTTAAGTTACATGGAGGTGGCTGAAGAAGAGTTTCCACTGTTTGCCTGACCTGTGTTCTCAGCACAGCACTTGCCCTGGAGGCAAAGGCACAGCTGGATATCTGGGGCACATCTGGGGAGCAGAAAGCCATACCATATAGGCACTGTGCTCAAGAACTTAGACTGATTTTGAAACTGGAAAGAACTAGTATTCTGAGTTGAAAGTCACTGGCATGTGGGAAGATGTTGGCAAAAGAACACAAGATTCCAATTGCACAAGGATATCTATGGATCTACTAAGCTCATGGTGACTGTGGTTAGGAAAAATGTCTTACTGTGCTTTTGCAATTTCTGGGAGTTGATTTTAAGTGTTCTCATCACAAAAAATAAGACAGTGACATATCTCCATTTAACCACTCTGCAAACGCATGTTTCAGATAATTCGATTATTTTCCAGCTTAAAAATAGATTTAAAAATAAGGCATTGGGACTGGGTGAATTAAGGTAGGGGTGTTTGGGAAGAAGTCAATAGTGGAGGGGTGAATATGACTGAAACACATGACATGTGCTACACCATAATGAAATGTGACTTTATAATAAAGCAAATTCAAAGAGAACAGACTAGTGTAGATGATAAACTTTACATTTACCTTTGTATTTATTTTGCATGACAATGTAATTCACCTTGATACCTGTCTAGACAGGTAAGGATAAGGATAGTGCGGCTTCCAAAGCTTATGGCTGAAAAGTGGGAAGGACATTTCTACCTATTTACAAATAACTACTTACCTTGTAAACAGAACTGCCCCCGACTATCCAAATCATGTCTACTGTATTTGCTAACTCTGGCTGTTCAATAAGTTTTAAAGCATCATCCAGACTTTTAGCAAGAAAATGAGCTCCTTGTGGCGGTTCCCTGAAGTTAAAAAAAAAAAAAAAATTATAGTTTTTATAAAAGCTTGTCCACACTAGTCAAATAATCTGACTGGAAGCAGTCAGTACAAACTATGAAAACTAATTCTTTTAACACAAAATACTTAGGATGTATGTACGGCCAAAGTCCAACATCCATTCTATAGTTTGTGCCTGAATGGCACTGGCAAACACTAACACAAAGCTGTATATGACACCTCACTATATCTAGAGCAGAAGGCAACCTCATCAGTAGCTGCCTCTGCTGTGATGCTGTGAAGGTTGCCTGGGATGGAGAATGAGGGACTCTCAACAAACATGTACCACAACATGCTAGAGTAAGATGGGTTCTAGCCAACAACACACGGGAAGTGTTTGGGGGAAATGTGCTCACTCTAACCTTTAGTTTGAAATGTGCAGACAAACAACAGCAACCAGATGGATGTTGATGGTGACAAAACCCAGCAAGTTAATGGTAGAATCTAGGTGGGGGGGTATGTAGCTGCTTATGCACAGTTCTGTCAGTTTGAAAACTGTCATGGTTAAATAATATTAGAGATCATCCAAATGACTAGAAACATTTGAAGCAGCACTCAGACTGTTAATGTATGTGGGAAAGAACATGCATATTTTGAACAGTACAGAAAGGAGAGAAAGTATTTGAAAAATGAGCTTGTCACCAGTTATATAACTAATACTCAGAAAGGAAAACATTAAGTAAACTCACTGCTTATGTTGACTTGCTCAGATTTCAGGTCTCTGTTTTTTTTTTTTTTTTGATGGTGAGAGGAGTTGCAATTCCCTTTATACATGAAGAAACTTACACAACTAGGCTTTCGTAGTGATACGAAGCAGAACAGAAATGATTAATTCAATGTCAAGTTCTTAGCTGGTGCTTTAAAAGGATTACTTACATAACTGTCTTTGAACTGGTAGTTGTAACAATGATTAATCAAGAACTAAAGGGAACTATTCATTTTCCTAGTGGCATTCTCCTTTTCTTCCTGATTTCTGTTTTACTTTTTCACTCTTTATCATATATAAGGGAATTAGGATAGGGCAAAGAATACATTTGGACTTATGCTGGGAAAACAAAACACAAAAAACATCAACAAGGGAGGCCAAGGTGAGTTAAATGAGGTGAGGTATCATCAAAGGTTATCAGGGTAACTCCAGAGAGAAGACTAGATATGAACCAGAAGAAATAAAGATTTAGAGTCATGGAGATGATCTAGTTAAACGGTCCGTGATAACTGGAATGGTCTGTCTGGAATGTTTCAGTAATAGAATGCTGAATTAGGATGGCTGTGAAATAGAACAGAAGATGGTGTCTAAGGAGCTGATATACAGTCTGAAAGTAGGAACTCTAAAGCTCACAGCAATATGATTTCCAGAGTTACAAGAATGTTTGGTGTGCCCTGAGGCCCTGGGTTTGATCCCTAGTACTCATAGGGGAAAAACAACAAATCACTAATGAAGTCCTGAAGTCAATGTGTTAGCCTAGAGTGCTCAAGGGTAAGAGAACTTCAATGGTCTTCAGAGAATCTGCTTTCTCTACTGCTGTCCCCTGAAACCTTCTCCAGGATCCATTCTAATTTACAGTATTCACAGATGAACAATGTTTATACATCCAATTAGAAAAGGGGTCCATAGAAAGAAAAATGGAGTGCGTTCCAGTACCCTTTGCATACTTGATTAGCTATTATACCCTGACTAGTCTAAAGACTGAACTCACTCCTCTACTCCTCTGTGACTGACCCAAAGCAGCGTAGCTCTGATGTCTTCCTGGTACCTTGCACTTTTGCAGGGGCTTTCAAGTGACTGTTGATTGACATTCTTATACATAGGCAGGTGTCTTAAACACAACTGACCTATCTGGGTTATCACAGTCAGTTCTTCATTTAAAGAAGAGCTCTCTTCTATCTTTGGGTCAATCTGGCTCTTTATTTTAGAACATTTTCTTGGTCATAGTAACTCCCGAGGCAAGCTTTCAGAATAAAATGTACCTCAATTAATTGTAATTAAATGATAGTTATGTCATAGATTGGAAGAAAATAAAGAGAAACAACATATGTGCAATACTGAATTAGATCCTAGAATAAAAAAACAAGAGCAATGGAAAAACTGGTGAAATTTGAATAAACCACTAGTTTACTTAAAAAGCCAAAACAGAATGAAATAAAAAACCCCAAATAAATGGTTGGTGTGGACTTGAAAGAATAGGGGGCAATTATACAAATTCTGTCAAGAACTATGTGGACATGACTGATACTGTGTTTCTCACCCTCAGAGAATTCAGAGGATTAAGAGAAATGTGTTTAAGTAGATTAAAAGAAACAATGTGTTGAAGTAGGTACTCCATTTAGAAACAATGTATAAGTACTCTATTGAGTAGAGCCCACATAGCTACTAGACAGTAACTTAGTTTTTAATATATCAAGTAGGGAAAATATATAATATTTTATAATTTCTAATATATAAACTAGTGTCATCAGGGTAACTGTTTTTAGGACACCTAAAGACCACTTATTTCGTGAAGCTTTCTCAACTTCTAGGCTGGCAATAAAAGAAAGGTTTAAAAACCAGCAGTCCTTTACCTAAGCGGATGAGATGGTACCAAGGCCACGCCTCAGCGATGGCCAAAATGGATGAAAGCGGAATGTGAAGGTGTATGGAGGATCTGGGTCCAGATATGATGGTAATCCATAGTGAGGCAATGATAGTACATGATTCCTTAGCTGAGTGTCAACAGATGGAGAAACATGCCCCAAAGCACTGAAATGGGAGATTTTCTTAGAAATTGCATAGGATGCAGTGAAGAACCCAGGAAAACTCAGAAAAAGTTAAGGGTAGAAAAAAAATAACCTGAGGTGAGGTTAAATACCAATGAGGACAACAGGGCAGTCTCTAGTCACCTGAATAAAGGAGAGCTATGAGTTGATTCACATAGGAGAGATGTATGTCTTAGTATTGAAGAAATGAAAAAAAAAAGTGATTTGTTAAGGTGAAAAGTGAGATCATAAGCTTATTCACTGTGACCCCATTAACATTAAAAGGTAAAAGATTTATGCACTATGAAGAAAAATCAAATACAACTGTTCATTTTTATAGTGCTAGAGCACAAACCCAGGGCCTTACACTATGCTCCTCCTCAGCTAATTAGTAGAAGACAGTAACGTGGGGGACAGGGTAGGAGCTAGTAGCTGCTAAGTACTGTGTTGTATTATTTTCTCTAACTGTGACAACAAACTTAAACATATCAAGTTAAGGCTGGAGAGACTTAGTTTGGTCCACTACTTTGTGCTATAGTTCACTAGCACCATTGCTTTGTGCCTGAGGTAAAAAGCAACCATGTCAGGAAACAAGTGGTAGAGCAATGAAATTCACTTCAAGGTGGACAGGATGAAGATTTCTTTCCAAAGCAATGATATACGTGACCCATTTTCCCCAGACAGCATCTCCTAATATCCATGCCGCTGTGAACTTATCAATCCATTGATAAAGGCAGTTTGAGCCCTCATAATCCAATCACCCCCAAACAGTCCATCAGCTAGCTGGTAATTAAGCTCTTTACACAGGAGCTTTCTGGGGACATTTAAAAATGCTAGCCATAACTGGTACCTTTTGTTCAGAAACAACACATAAAACTCAATGAATCTTGAAAAATAATTCCAAGACTGTTCTTATTAATCTCATTTAGCAGCTAATACAGTTGAGGTTATGCAAGCATTACTCATGACCTGCCTAAATCCCAAAGATACCTGAAGTCAGAGCAGGAAGGAGAGCTCCAGTAACCCAGGCCTTAATGGGCTATGTGTGTGGATCAGAGGGAAAGGTCTTAAGAAGGGAAAACTGGGGCTGGAGAAATGGCTCAGAGATTAAGACACTGGCTCTTTTTCCAAAAGTCCTTCATTTCCCAGTAACAACATGGTAGCTTATCAACCATCTAGATCTTCTGGCATGCAGGCATAATACCGCATAAATAATAAATAAATAAATCTAAAAAAAAAAAAAAAAAAGGAAACCTGTCATCACTAGAAAGAATATGGTAGAAGAATCATGAACAATTACTACAGCATGAAACTTAGAATAGCTTTTATGGAGACGACTTGCAGTGTGTTATATATCATTGAGGCAATTGGGATCTCCCAATAAAAATCTCAAGGATATAGCACTGATGCAAAACTTCATTTAATTTTTGGATACCAAAGGCATTGATTCATATATACATTTTATTATTATTATTTTTTGATATATTCTTGTTCTATAACCCAGCATGACATTAATCTCAAGAGCTTCATGGCAAAGCCTTGTAAGTGATTGTGAGGCGCTATGTCCTGCCTGACTAAAAACTTTAAATGCTTCTTCCCCCAAGTAAATCAATGCATCCTTCTAAGGTATACAAACAGTGACTTCTGTTGTGCTCCAAAGTCACGCAACCATTACTGCCGGGAGCCAAAGCTATCTACTGAAGCCAAAGCCAAACACTGAGCAAAGGTCATTTAGTGGAGACCTAAAGCTATTTAGTGAAAGAGTTACCTAAGACCCTAAATCATGGGTGACAGATTGTGAGGACATCCTTCTGTTAGTTTTAGAGCATCCATGAGACAGTTTAAGAAAACATCCTTATGGTATCTTGCAGGTGCAATATTTAACCCATGAAAGCACTCTTCCTATCTCCTCTAGCAGTAAATTAACCTTCCCCCTTTCCTGCCTTCTCCCTATATAAGTTGGGTAAAAATTTTTAATAAACGAGGCTTTGATCAGACAAACAGAATTGGCCTTCATTTCTCGCGCTTCTCGTCCCTTCCCCCCATTCCACCCATCCTCCCTACTTTAGGAACCCCATTGAAGTCCCGCGGGTCGGGGCACATTACCACTGTTTCATACCTGTCAGCTGGCACTATCACCCCAATTTCAGTTCTACTAAAGTTTAAACCTGACTGCCTAGAAAGCTTTACAAAAAGCACCTCCTTCCATACCTTAGTGACTTCTGCGGTTACCTTGAGGATTCAGTGTTTCCTCATATGGAGTTATGTTGCAGGATATTTGATCACATCGTGAATCCCAGGGTTGAGAACTGGAAATAACCCTATTTCTTGTTGTGGTGTGGCCTTTAACTCTTTGTAAACAAGAGCTAAATAAAGCCATATAGGTCAAGAGGTGAAGCAAGCAACCAGAAGACAGGGAGCAACCAGTTGACAGGGAGGGCCATTAATTAAGTTGAAGGGCATTTAAGACAGCATGGAGAAGGGTCTTTTTCCTTCTAGGGCGTCGTTGAGTAGGAAGGTCAGCTGGGTGCTTTCTCTGCCTCCTCTCTGCTAACAGGTTTTCACCCCAGCATCTGGCTCCCGAGTCAGAGATTTTGTTTTATAGACAACGGGGTTAGAGGCTAAAAACCACGTTTCGGTAAAAGCCTGTGTAAGTGATAGTGATTGCCAAGTGTAATGCCTGTCCTGTGATATAGTATCCCAACAGTGCCTGGACCCAGCTCTGAATGTGTGTGAGAGTGTGTGTATGTGTGTATGAGGTGACAATCAAGTGGAGAAGCTGGAGACAAAAAAAACCAAAAAAACAAAACAAAAAAAAAACCCTAATAAAATCTTTTGCTAACTGATATTTCAATTTCTTTAGCATGTTTGATAATAAAGACTTTAACTTTTTTCAGCCTTAAAACAAACAAACAAACAAACAAAAAACCAAAGGACTCCACTTTATGTTATATATAAACGAAAAGCAATGAAACCCAATTACATATACCATAGGAGGGTCATAAAGAAATTATAGATTCATCATTTGAGGAGAAATGCTGGTTCAACCTCATATTTCCCCAACTGAGATTTCTTTATGTTTATTTTAACCGAAGCTGGCCATAATAAGTTTGAGTAGTATTCAAGAATGTTATTAAACGTCCTTGGGAATGGCAATATAGCCTGTGAATGTGAATTTTTTTTGAAGGAGAGTGATCATCAGAATATCCTAGCAACCAAGACAGGAAGCAACATGAAGATGGAGGCAGATAAGAGGCACATCGTATATTCCCCGTCACCAGAGGCAGCCAGTGCAAATGTCTGTGGACGTTCTTCCAGCTTTTAATCTATGCCATTGCAGGAGGGTGTGGGAGAAGCCTACATAAGCATCTCTTAGCAGCTATGGAGGGAGTTTCCCCTCCCTCCCAGGGCTGTTCTAACTTCCTTTCACTTACATCTTATAGATGTGATGACATCTGTGAGGACTCTGGTTCAAACCACTTCTCAGAAACAACATGTGGCTGAAAGTTTAGCTTGCTGTCCCTGACAGTCTGCTCTCCATCTTTACCCACTGCACTTCAGAACTGTGAAAGCCAATCTCCTAGAAAGAAGAATGAAGCTCTTACACAACTATAGCTTCTACTGCATCTGCTTCTCCAGATGGACCTTGAATAAAGCACATGGGTGACATTCTTGACTACTGCTCAACAAAGTAGTGCCCAGTCCTCTAGGATGTTGCATTGTTTCAGGTGACATGAATTAATTTAATGAAGAATAGTCAATATCCTGAGCCATCTCTCCAGTCCCAAACACCACAGGTTCTTAAGACATTTCCAGTCACCAGGAAGGAATTATCTATTCAAATGTTAGTTTGGAGGACAAAAAATTCTTAGCAGGAGCCAACTACAGACACTCCCTTCTCCTGAAGAATCCTGGCCCATTTGAATATTTTGAAATACTTTACCTCTGACACTGTATAAAGAACACAGAATGTCTGCTGTTGTGGTTAACTGGAGGTAATGGAGTACATGACCATGACCTGTCTCTGCATGCCCTTCATAACTTATTGTATTTATAGTAGACTACAAAATGGACAACCACTTACATTTGCTGAAACTCAAAATATAGGCATTTTTATTTTTTGTGAAATAAAATTACCAATCATATAAGTGAGGACTACGCCTACAAAATAATGGTTTAAAGGAACTTGCAGAATTGTTACCATATTTTTTTTTTCTAATTCTTTTCTTTTTTTTTCAAGTGTATGAGTGCTCTGTCTACATATATACCTATATGCCAAAAGGCATCAGATGCCTTTATAGATGGTTGTGAGTTACCATGTGGTTGCTGGGAATTGAACTCAGGACTTCTGGAAGAACAGTTGGTGCTCTTAACCACTGAGCCATCTTACCAGGACGCCCCCACTCCATTTTTTTCTAATTCTTAAGATGATAAGTTGCCACAAGGTAATAACTGCCCCCTCAGTTTCTCTTGCCTCTTTGTGATATTATGATATTCAGTTAGGTAGTGTGCCTGAGTGGTCTAAGTTGGTAGATTAAGGCTCTAGTCTCCAGGGTGTCGGGGTGAATTCTGATGGTGTCAACTTGTTTGGATAGTGAGTCATTTATTAGGGATTGGGGAAATAACAATAAATATCAGCGATCCAAAGTGTGAGTTTGATCCCCAGCACCTGGTTAAAAAAAGCAAGGTTGGCTTGGTCATATGCACTTGTAGTACCACCAGTGGACCAGCAGACACAGAAGGATTCTTGGATCTTACTGGTCAGCTAGCCTAGCCTAATAGCCCGGGATCCCACTGAGAAACCCTGTCTCAAGAAAATGAAGTGGACAGATCCTTAGGGAGGACAAGGAAGGGAAATGTTCAACTCTGTATGCATGGCTGCACAGATGTGCACCTGCTCACATACTCATGCATGTACACACGCACACGCGCGCACACACGATAGATAGAAATGCTCATCAGCTTTTATACTTCCTCTTGCTATCATGTACTGATTTGTGCTCTGGGAAAAAGATCACAGTTTTCTTGGGGTGAACTCAGCACTTACTTGAGTTCTCTACTGAGAACTATATTAATTCTGTCCTTTAAAGGTCGATTCTTCTCAGGAATGGAGAACCAGGTTTTTCTACCCATTATCACCAGATTCTGTTTACCTATAAAAATCAAGCAGAAAGGATATCTTTGAAAACACACACATATTTTCAGTGACACACACAGGCAGTGACATCACAGTGACATCTAGTGGGTATCCTTTCGAAAAATTAAAACAAACAGCTTTACCCAAAATTCAGACTTAGTACTCATTAACTAAATACGGCACTTTTGGTTTATCCAATTTATGTCTTTTATTTAGGTTTTAATCAGATCCATACATGCATTATTTCAGTTCAACGTGCTCAGGTTGACTGGATTTATCATCCACTAAACAGCTCTCTCTATAACTCTAAAATGGAGAATAGTTCCTACTCTTAGAATTCGTGAGATCAAAGAACCAGAACATGTGTGCACCACCTGGAACTACTGTACTCTCGGTTATTTATACCCAATACCTATATTCAAAATCATCTATGCCTATCTATATCCCAAGTCAGGGACCATTCTGGAAGAACATAAGGGCTGGAAGAGGGGGCATTGAGATGTGAAAGGCTGACTTCTGGCCATGGCATGGCTGATGCATGTCTGCACTCACACACAGCAGCTCTGATTACCTGCACAGCATCAAGCCAGCCACAATTCTAGCATGGGGGAGGGGCTCTTAAGGCCCCACCCATACTGGATAGCTATTGGTAGCTGATGGCTGCTGAGAGAAGAGGAGTCATGATTTTGTCTGAGCTGACTGTAGATTGCTGATGGCCCAGTCAATGGTCATACAAGGGGTTATTAATAACAAGTAGAACATGAATTCGGGAGGAATAAGGTGGCACAAGGAGGAGTGAGAAGGTAAATGGAGACAATCAACATACTCTGCATAAATATATAAAACTTTTGAGGACTAAAAAATACATTTAAAAAGCCCTGTTATGAAGACTTTATACATACAGCTTCCATCTTTTATTTAATTATTTGGGGAAAAAGCCTTGAGTTTCAGAATCTGGATCAAAGAAACAGCAACAATTACCATGTTATATTTACAGTTCTTTAAAACAAATGATTTGGAGTGGCTAGAGAGACAGTTTAGCTGTTAATCACAGTAGAGGACTTGTTATTCTCACCACCTACAACCAGAGGCTTCCAACTGCTTTTTCCTCCAGCTCTAGGGCGCTGACACCCTCCTCTGGCCTCTGTGGGGACCAGGCACACATATTTTGTACATACAGGTATACAGGCATTCTCACAACACACATAAAAATAAAAACATCTTGAAAAAAATTACTATTATAATTTTGTGCATATTGTGTACCCATATGCACAGGCAAGGCCAGGCTGTTAAGTTGGGTGTCTTTACCTTACTTTCTTGAGAGAAGATTTCTCATTGACCCTGGAGCCCACAAATTTGGCTAGAGAATGCTCTCCAAGGATCTTTCTGTCTCTGCCTCCCTAATGCTGGTATTACAGATGTGTGCAACTGCATCCAGCTTTTTATTTGGGTGCTGGGATTTGAACTTAGGACCTCAGAACTTTACTGACTGAGCCATTTCCCCAGTCTTGATATTTAGGTTTGTGAGAGTGTACTGCTAGGATGGAGACTGCGAACTTGCCTACCAGGGACCTACTAATGTCCTACATCTGCTGACTTCCGATCCCGAGCCAGCTCTGTCACCCCTTTCCTACTACCGTAAGCAGGCAGGTCTGTTCGGGGAAATTACACTGAATTCTTACAAGCAACCGGAAACTGCCTTATTATTATTGCACACCACTCGCCATCCCTTTATTTCAAGTCAGTCACTCAGGCTGCTCCACTGAAGACCGCAGCCTTCATCCCTCCATGCCTGCCTGCTTCCAGAAATGCGACCGAGGATCATCATATCACACTTTTAAAATTTGTTTAGCCTCTTCTCCCCTGCATTCCTCTCCATTCACTCAAGTCTTACATCTTCCAGCAACCATTCTAACTACGGCTCTGATCTCTATTCAAAGCGCTGAATTTTGCTGCCGATTCTGCTATTATACTCTAGTCATATGAACTTGCTAACAAAATTTCAAATATATGTATTTTTAAAGGATGTTTAATAAGCTTTGGGAATCGCACAAAAATTGTTGCCAAGAAACAAAGATCCCAGATTCCCACAGGAGACCTCCCACTTACATGTCTACACTGGAAATCTTTCTTAAAAACCCCACTTACCTTCCACTGAAGAGGTTGTGGTCATTCTTTGGAAGTACTTGAACTCATTCCTGAAAGTTAGGAAACACCGAGTTTAAGTCATGTGCGCTCAGGCTCCAGTACGGCCAGCGCAAACCTGGGGGTGGAGGGGCGAGTTAGTGCCGCCCAGTGACCGGACTTCGCTCCGGCCAGGGCGCCTCTGGGCAAAGGCCGGTACAGCAGAGGGTCACCGCGGGCACAGGCAGCTTGGCCTCAGCAGGGACTACGGCTCACTCATGTCCCCTAAGCCGGCCTGCGCGTCTCTGCCAAGCGCCCGACGCTACTCCACAGAGCCGCCAGGGTTTCCCGATCCCAGCCCAGCCAGTACCTGAGCGGAGGCCAGGGCAGGTCTCCGTTCTTGCCGATGCCCATATTCTGGGACACGGCGACGATGCAGTTCAGCGGCCGAACCATGACGGCGGCAGCGATCGCCTGCTCCGCGGCCCGCACGCTGAGTCCCCTCAAGTTTGGCGCGAAATCGCAGCCGCCGGGACCAGCGTACCGCTTGTGCAGCAGAGGCCCCGCCTCCACCGGGCCCCGCCCCCACCCTATTTGCGCGGCAGGGGCCCCGCCCTTCCCCGCCCGCCCCGCCCAGGCCGCTGTGTGCGCGCGCGTGCGCGCAGGCGCGGGGAAGTGCGGCGGAGCGCTCGCGCTCCAGCGGGCCGCCCCTTCCGCACCCCGCTATGCCCCGCACGAAATCCGCGCCGGGAGACGCTAATGCCGCCGGCGCAGCCCCGGGGAGGCAAGCGGTTCTGAGTCGGTTCTTCAGGTCTGCGGGAAGCCTGAGATCCACTCCGTCGCCCACGGAGCAGGTAGAGCACTGCTCCACAGCGCCCCCAGCGTCGACTGTCCTGCCTTCGCGGAGGCCCTCGGGGCACGCGTTCTGCCGCCACGGGGCGGAGCCAAGTGGTGGGGCGGGGCCAGACGGCCGGGGCGGGGCCAGGATGGGCGGGCGTGAAGGTGTCGCGGCCGGAAGCGGAGGCTCTCAGCCTCCCTAGAAGAGGCGGAGCTGGGGAAGGAGAAGGTGTTGGTTGAAAGACTTTATAGCCGGATTCGAAGTAACAGCTTTGAGGTCTTGGTGCCTGCAGTCGTTAGCCGGAACCAGAGGCGGAAACTTCTGTTTTGGTGAATAGCTAGGGCTGGCAGGTCCAGGATGCGTCTTTTAACCTTTTTCTTTTCTTTACTTTTTCCCTACTAGATTGATGGTTGAACAGCTTTATTTATATATGCTTGCCTGGCAGGCTAGAAGAAAGCTGCCTTGAAGGCTAGTTTCTCAGAATTCAAAAGCATTGCTCTGTATTTCAGATTACTGTTTCAGAGTACTGTTGTATTGTGCACCTTCCCAATGTAAGCATTTGGGTGGATGAAATTTCTGTAGATGCTTGTCGTTGGCTACTTTCTGTTGCTTGCAACCCTTCAACTAATTCCAACAAAGCAAAGCAAAACAAAACCAAAAGCCCATAGTGATACTGCTACAAACCCAGGTTTCTAGGGTTCCATTGTATTTCCCACACAAGCTGGAGATATGTCATGCTTGCCCAGGGTGTGTTAAGGATTGTGCCCTGTGATTATAACTGGCTTTAGCCATCTGCCGTGTTTTAATGCAGGTGCAAATCGGCTTAAGAATCTTAACCCCTTTAATTTATATTTCTTCCCTATCCTGATTGATGTTCTCTTTGCTTTCTTTATGAGGACGAATCACACCACTGAAAGAATATTGGCCAAAAGTTTTAAGTTTTTTTCAGATTACCTGCCAACAAATAGCCGTAGGACATCTAATAGTGGATGTAAGCTTTGAAACAGGAAATACATTGTTTATTATTTCCTCTACCACCATAACTTTGGATTTTGAAAATATATATATATTTTTTGTTTATCTTTTCGAGGTGTTTTTATTTAACATATGTGAGTAGGAAAGGCAGAGCACCGCTTAATAACAGCAGGATGTGAGGTGAAAAGAGACTACACCTGCCAATTTCTTTCTCTGGTGGCAAAAACATCACTCCAAAAGGCTTTCCACAGTAAAAGTACACCAATTTTACTTGAAGAGTGGAAGACAAGGAGCTTCCTGTCATTCTGAAGCAAGGGTAAGTGACTTCAGAGACTTTAGGCCTTAGGATAGTGTTGATGCTATTTCCCGATAACAGGTGACAGAAGGTGATGGCAGGAAGAGACCGCTGGGGAATGAAGGGCCCATTAAGAAGAAAGCAAAGAAAGTTCCAGAGAAGGAAGGAGAAAATACCTCAGTAACATCTGGCAACCTTGGTAAGAATTACTTTCTCAGTAGCTGGTGTTCCAGGAAGGAGGAGTTGACCATTGGAGCATTGAGTCTTTCTTTCCCAGTGTGGGGAAGGATTCCTGCTGTGCCTGAGCTGGTGTTTGGGAGGCTAAGGCCACAGTGGAGCTCAAGTCTCTTAATTTGGCTGTAGTTCTCCCAACTTTCTCTTTGTTCACATTCACTTTATTTTTTAAAAGTGTGTGTGTGTGTGTGTGTGTGTGTGTGTGTGTGTGTGTGTGTGAGTGTATGACTGTAGATTCGTGCAGAGGCATGAGGTGTGGAATCCTTCTGGGGCTGGAGTCACAGGTGGTTATAAGCCATCTGATATGGTTGCCAGGAATTGAACTTAGGTTCTCTGATGGCAGAGCAATGTGTGCGCTTAACCACTGACCCATCTCTCCAGCTCCATTAGTTGTCTTAAATCTTGGTTATGAAAATGAAACATTTGCTAATGATTTATTTATTATTTATTTGTGTGTGCACGTGTCATTGTACATAGCAGAAGAAGTCAGAGGACACTTTGCAGGAATTATTGTCTTCTTCCATTGTGTGGATTCTGGCGCTGAACTCAGGTTATAAGGCTTATCGGCAAGCACCCTTACCCAGGGAGCCATCCTATAGATGAAGCCTTCTTGTTATCCATCTCCAGTCATCCATTTACAAGTTCTCTTTTTATACCTGGGGTACAGAACAGAAGGGAAGTCTTAACAGTCACAGAGAAGCCTATATGTATATTTGGGGAAAAGAGGGAGGGAGGGTAAATGTACACCGGAATAGTTATTTAAAATATATTTTTAGAATAAGATAAATCACACCAAATACAGTAAATTATATTTGGAAAAAAATCGGAAATTTATAAGAAAGAGTTTTGTTTTTTTCCCCCCCAAACATTCTGAGTCATCGGCAGGGGATATAGCTTTGTTAGTAGAGTTTGTCTAGCATCCATGAAGACCTGGGTTTGCATAAACTGAGTGTGATGGGACATACCTGTAATTCCAACACTCAGAAAGTAGAGATCAGGAGTTCAGGGTCATCCTCAGCAACATAGTGAGTTCAGACACAGTCTGGCTATTTGAGAGGCAGGCTACTTGAGGTCTTGTCTCAAAAACATAAAACAAACAAGCCTATAGACAGGTATCTTAGTCATTGTTATTTAGATCATGTATTGGAGGTTATTGGTTTATTTATAGAGTATGGAGGGGCAATTTAAGATTTCATTTTCTTATACATTTCTGGGCCTTAGCCTAGTTTTCAAGTTGTTTTTTTTTGTCTTGGCTTGTTGAGTTTTTTGTCCTCCTAAAATTTAGAAAACTCTCTTGTCTAGTCATTTCTCAAATACTTTTTGTGTGCTCCTCCTCATCCCTCTTAGAGTTTCTTAGAGTATTGCAGTTGACTGACCCTCAAATCACTGAAGCTTTCATTTGTTTTCAGACTTACTCATCTTTAAGTGTCATTTTGGATAGGTTCGGTAGCCCTGTTTCCTACTTCAGTGATCTTTCTTCCATAGTGTTCACATTGCTCCAAGTCTCAGGGAAATGTTCACTTCAGGCTTTTCTACAGGTGCTATCCAGAAGTTTTATTTTTTGAGTAGTTTTTTAAAATCTCTCTCTTTCTCTCTCACACACAGACACACATACATATACATACCTTACTGATATTGTTAATAGATAAGCTATTTAACCTTTGCTCATATACTGGAAAGACTCAAGCAGACATTTTCCCAGCTGTGAGGCTCATATGAGACATGATAAACTTTATGCCCTCAGAGCTTTTATGAAGCCTGAACACAGATTAGCAAAACCCAACTCTTGCCTTCTGTGCTTTTGCTTTAACAAGGAAGGTAAAGACAGGTGACATGGGCAACCCCAGTTTCCTCGTACTTAGCAGCAGCTGCCCGATAGTATTGCTAAGGGATGAAATTCTGTCTCCTAACACATAGCAGACCACAGTAAATGTCATGTCCCTTTTCATACTGATTGCTTGCTCGTTAATACCGGGTAATGAGTAACTGCTTAAAGTCACTGCTTATAATGGTGAAAGGTGTTGGAGAGAGTTCTGGTCTTGTAGGAACACAGAGAAAGAAAGAGACTATTAAGATGGAGACTAAGCCCAGGGTTTCATGAAAAAGGTAACTTTGGGATGGGACTTGAAGAAAGAGTGCAGTTTTGATGTGGCATGGGAGAACTTGAGAGATGAGGAAGTAAGTGTGTCTGAGCTGTTAATATTGCCTAGCCCAGAGTCTCCTGTCTTAGAGGAGGACTCTGGCTACCTAGGTCTTGCTGAGGCCAAGGTCTCAGCATTCAGGCAGCTTTGGCTCCCGTCATTTTCCTGGAGAGTTTATGGCTAGAAATACTGCTTATCACATCTTTCTAGAGAAACCTCTAGTCTGCTGAATGGGAGAAGGGTCCTCAGAGCTTAAAGACTGGGAAGAATGTAGCATCAGATCAATTCACTTTGAATCTTTCCAGACTCCATGGTGCCCAATTTCTGAGTCTCAAGCATTTTGTGTTGCAAATAGAAATGGTTCTTGTATGAATCTTGTGTGTGAATTAGTGACTGTATGTCAGTTCCCTGTCTAACTTCAGATAATGTGAGTGGCAGCTGTCACTGCCCCTGTCCCATCTGTCATTATGCCCAAAGAAACAGAAGCAAAATTCCACGATAGTCCTGTTTTTGAAAATTAAAATTGCATTGTTTGATTTATGGGTGTGTGTCTGTGTTAATGCATGGAGTGCATATGTGTGGAGGACAGCTGAAGGAGTCCTCTTCCACCTTGCTCTATCTGGGCATTAAACTTAGCTCATCACCTTGGCAGCAAGCACCATTCCTGCTGAGCTGTCTTGCCAGCCCCTTTTACTGTAGTTCTCAATGGATTTCATCAGCGAATGAAATTATATGTATGTTTAAATGTGTCCTCATTACCTTGGTCTTTTTTTTTTTTTTTTATCACATTATAGGTAAGTTTATTGTACCAATGGAAATGTCCTGAAAAATTCCATGTACGTTAAGAATTGACATAATGAAGCCAAAATACTATTGGTATGTTTTCTTCTTATTTCCCAAGAGGCAAAGAAATGTCTGAGGCCCAGGATTGTTTTAAAGTCCCTGGAAAAGTTGAAAGAATTCTGCTGTGATTCGGCCCTCCCTCAAAATAGAGTCCAGACAGAACCTCTTCGGGAGAGACTCGCAGTTCTGCCAAAATGTACTGATTTTGAAGACATCACTCTGCAACATGAAAAGAATGCAGTTTTGTCTGAAGATTCCAAATCTCAGGCTAATCAGCAAGTATGTAACTGCTGTGGAGATGGCCAGTTGGTCACCCGGTTCTGAAGTACCTTTTGCTTCGTGATTCCTCAGGGAAAGAACTAGTTTCCACATGTAGTTGACCAGATGTGTTAGCTGAGGGAGTATTTGTTTCTTAGTATTTTTTTTTTTTTTTTTAGTTCGTTTCAATATTTAAGAGTTTTACTACTTATTTGGGAGAGCTTAATTGGTTTGTTTTAAAATAAGATGCAACGCCAAAGGCAATCACACTGTACTGTGTAGGTTAGAGGCATGACCGTGGGGGTGCTTCTCATGATAGTTTCTATAATTTGCATGGAAAGTCCTGGTGGACAGCATATAGGCGTGAGGTTTTTAGTTGAGAGCTTGGCAGATACCAAGTTAATTCAGAGATAAAGTAAATGAGTATAGGCTTTTATTTCTTGTGCTGTAAGCTTTGTGGCTTACTCATGTTTTTATTATTGCAAAAACAGGGAATTTACCTTTTTGTTTCACCACCGAAATCCATTCATAGAAGTGGTTGGTTTTCATTGTTAGCTTTCATTCAAAATAATCTGCAGGAATTTTGAAAAAGTCCTAAACTAACTCTCAGAACCTTTCTTCAGAATCACATTTAGTTGTTTTTTCCTTAGAATTGAGAATGGACATTTACTTAATTAATCAATTTATGTATGTATGTATGTATTTCAAGACAAGGTTTCTCTGTGTAACAAGCCCGGGCTATCCTGGGCTTGTTTTATAGACCAAGATGGCCTCAAACTCACAGAGATCCAGCTACTTCTGCCTCCCAAGTGCTGGGATTAAAGACATGTGCCACCAAAGGAATGGGCATTTTTTAAAAAACCTTTCTCTTTAGTATCATTGAATTAGAGAAATGAGTACCCACACAAAACTGCGTGTATATATACACAGATACGATTTTTAGACATTAAAATTCTAGTGTATTTTTCTAGGAAAAGTGCTCAGAACAATAAAGTTTTAGCTAGTAGTTTTGAAAGTTCTCAACTCCTGCAAAATCCAGATCTCTGAACTCTCAGCCAGAGAGAGCGGATTGGTTGACTTACTTGTCAGTTATAAACTGGAAGCGTTTTGTTTTTTGTCTTCTAACACTCGGAGTCAGTTTATCTAGTGGGGTAACTGTAGCGCATGGAAGTTCCAAAGTCTGTTGATTAGAGCTCACTTCTAGTGGGCACCTTACAGCCGCTCCTCCTGGACACACTTCCTGTTGCCCAGACCGACGGTGACCAGCGCTGCATGTTTGGTGTCGGAAAGCAGAGCTAACAAGATAGGAGGACTCCCTGGAAGCTGTCAGTGAATGTGATTCCAGGTGCTAAGCCATGGCCGTTCTAGTTTCTTTGAGACCGGGTCTCACATCCAGCCCTGGCCACCCTTGAACTAACAGAGATCCATTGATCTCTGTCTCCTGAGTGCTGGGGTTAATGGTGTGGAGCACCATGCCTGGAGTGATAAGCTATTTGAAGTCATAGGATGCAGATGAGTGGTAAAAAGTTATCAAATTGTAGGGCTGTCAGTGTGGAGCCAGTGACGCCATGACTCTTGAACAGTTTCCAAGTTCACAGTCGAGTCCACTGTGCTGTCTCTAGGGATACAAAAGAGACCATAATAGATCTGGGAAATATTTCTATCTTCATAGTTCTTGAAATTGCTTAATACCAATTTGTTAGTATCACACATAGTTAAAAGTTTTTTTCTAGAAGTCTATCTTATTCCATAAGTGAATAAGTGAATAAGGGAATACTTTTTTCTAGAAAATACATTTTTATGGATGTGAATTAAATTTTCCATTATATAGTATTCTTGGATTTATATAAAACCTTAGAAAGAAAAGGGAAAATCTCATAGAAATAAAAGGTAATTGCATTCTCAGACCTGGTACAGTAAGCCGTGAGTCTGTGCTCTTTCTCTTTGGAGGCTTTTATGTGGGCTAATGGCTTGTTTTGTGGCTGAGGTAAACTGATAAAACCAGCTTAAGGCAAGAAGGTTTCTTCTGACTCACAGTCTGAGGTCTGACCCAGCAGCAGGGAAGGCCTGAGGCGCCTGGCTGCTTATGCAGTCTTCTGCAGTCAGGAGCTGGGTGAATCCTTGTGCTCAGCTCACTTCCTTTTGTTTAGCAAATGGGGTAAGGCTGCCCACATTCAAGGCTGGCCTTCCCCAGTTGCAGGGTGAACACCCTCATAGACACATACAGAGGAATGTTATCAAGGTGATTCTTAACGGGTTGCCAAGCTCACAACCAACATAGCTCTACCCTTGAGAAGAACTGAGTCTTTTTGGAAAGTTAATCTCTTTACCTGCCTAGATGTCAGCGTGTTTCATGAAAGTGCACTAGATACATGCCCTCTGCTCTTTCCTGTCTAACACTCCTGGAAATAAACAATAAATTATTAATAGACTTATGAAATAAAAGATAGAAAAACATAGAACATTAAATGTTTGGACTTTCAGTGTACTTATATAGTTCATTTTGGCTTTCTGCTTTTATTTATCTTTAAAGTTAGCATATAGAGTAATTGCCTTACATACATCTTGATATCACATGTCATTATACTTCATTCTCACTGGTACACCTTCACCTGCTGCTCTCTTGTTTGAAATTTTATTTTGAAAACAGTTTGGAACCTACAGATAGCTTGGTCTCAGTGTACCTTTAGAATATGCAGTATGTCTGTAGAAACCTTCCACATGGTGTTACCAAGTGTTAGTTAGCTCTTGCCAAACTTACCTTTACTCCGAGACCTCAGCAATTCAGTTGGCACGTTCTAAACTGTATAAATCTTTTGGTTTCCAGGATAGTCAATTTGGACCATGCCCTGAAAATTTCCAGAAGGCTTCCAATTGTAAATCTTTTAACAAACGATCCAAAAGTGTCTATACACCACTAGAATTGCAGTACATAGATATGAAGCAGCAGCACAAAGATGCAATTTTGTGTGTGGAATGTGGATACAAGTACAGATTCTTTGGGGAAGATGCGGAAGTAAGTTGTTTCTTTTCCTTCCTTCCTTCCTTTTTTGTTTTTGTTTTTGTTTTTTAGCACAGCATCATGTTTTGCTGCCTAGACTTGCTTTGAACTCTTGACCCTGCTCCTTCAGCCCTTCTCTACCCCAAGTTCTGGGATTGCAGATGTTCACCACCAGGTCCGATTCTAAGTTTTGTTTTCAAACACTAACTGATGTTTTTCTTATCTAGCCATAGACTCTTTTAATATATTTTATTTTCTGTCTTAAAATTTTTGTTTTAAAAATATTTATTTAATCTCTGTATATATGTACTTTATGTGTGTTCAGAAGTCAGAGGACCACTTTGAGAAGTAAGTTTTCTTCTTCTACCTCATGGGCCTGTGCTGGCTAATTTTTGTTTGTTTTGTTTTGATTTTTTTGTTTTTGTTTTTTTGGTTGTTGGAGACAGAGTTTCTCTTGTACCCTTGGCTGTTCTGGACTTGCTCTGTAGACCAAGCTGACCTTGAAAACACAGTGATCTGCCTGCCTCTGTCTTCCTCTGTCTTCCTGAGTACTGGGATTAAAGGCTTGCACCACCACGCCCTGCTCTGTGCTGGCTAATTTTATGTCAGCTTGACATAAACTAGAGTCATTGGAAAGGAGGAAGCCTCAACTGAGAAAATGCCTACATAAGATCAGTCTGCAGGCAAGCCTGTAGAGCATTTTTTCTTAAATTAATTAGCTGCACAGTGGTGTCACAAGCCTTTAATTGCAGCATTCAGGAGGCAGAGCGAGGCAGATCTTTGAGTCCAGCCTGGTCTACAGAGCAAGTTCCAGGATAGCCAGGGCTACACAGAGCAACCTTGTTTTGACCCACACCCCCAATTTTTAAAATCAGTTTTGCAATTGATCAGGGAGAGCCTATCTCATTGTGGTGGGGGGGTAGTCCTGAGTCTGTAAGAGAGCAGGCTGAGAAGCCATAGTGAGCAAACCAGTAAACAGTACCCTCCTTGGCCTCCACCTGAGCTCCTGCCTCCAGGCTCCTGCCCTGTGTAAGTCCCTGTCCTGGCCTTCTTTAGTGATGGACTGTGATGAGGAAGTGAAAGGCAAATAAACCCTTTCCTCCTCAACTTGCTTTTGGTCAGTAGAGTTTCATCATAGCAATGTTAACCCTAAGACACACTCCCAGAATTTAACTTAGGTCATCAGGCTTAGAAACCAGTGCTCTTTCCTATTAAGCTGTTTTACAGGTCATGTTTTCTGGCTTTCTGAAAAAACAAATTAGATTAGTTACCCTTTAAGAAATATTGTCACTTGATATTGGAGAGATGGTTCAGCAGTTAAGAGCACTTGCTGTTCTTTTTGTTTGTTTATTTTGTTTTTCATGACAGAGTTTCTCTGTGTGTAGTCCTGGCTATTCTGGAACTAGCTTTGTAGACCAGATTAGCTTTGAACTCATAGAGATCTACCTGTCTCTGCCTCCCAAGAGCTGGGATTAAAGGCGTGTGCCAAAGGTTTTTTTGCTGTGAAGAGACACCATGACCACAGCAACTCTTAGAAATTAAAACATTTAATTATGGCTGGCTTACAGTTCAGAGGTTTACTCCATTGCCATCATGGCAGGAAGCATGGGAACATGCAGGCAGACATGGTGCCTTAGAGTAGCTGAGAGTGCGACAAATCCCAATCCACATTGATTCTGGACCTGTCTTGAGCATTTAAAACCTTAAAGCCCATCCCAAGTGACACACTTTTGCCAACAAGGCCTTACCTCCTAATAGTGCCACTTCTTATGAGCCTATGGGAGCCATTTTCATTTAAATCACCACACAAAGCAACTTATAAAAGAAAGCCTTTAATCGAGGGCTCACATTTATACAGGGTTAGTGTCCATGACCACCCTAGTGGGGAGCATGGAACCAGGCAGTCAGGCATGGTGCTGGAGCAGTAGCTGAGTGCTCACACACACAAGTATAAGCAGAGAAAGAGAGCTAACTGAAAATGGTGTGGCCTTTAGAAATCTTGAAGTCCATTCCCAGTGACATGACACATTTCCTTCAACAAAGCCACACTTCTTAATCCTTCCCAAATAGTTCTTTTCACTAGGAACCAACCATTCAAACATCAACTTCTATGTGCTGCTTCTTTTCAAACCACTGCAGTGACCAAGCTGGGGAAGCGATTGTTGCTGTTGCCACTGTTGGGGATCATGGACGATGCTTATGCTTGCTTGGGTGGGCTATCATAAAGAGATAAGGCAGTACAGGTGTTGTTGCCTGAGGAATGGAAAACAAAGTCTCTACTAACCCCCTTTCAGTTTTCTAAAGCCTGTTTTTTTTCAGGAAAGTGATATTCTCTTAGTAACATTAAACTGGGTTTTGTGTTACAAACTTATACTATGACATAACACTGGCATGTTTTCTGAGAGAAGGGACAGGTAAATAGTTGCAACCTACAGGAGAAGGAGAAAGAGAAAGGGTAAATTTTCATTTGACTGTAGTAAAGACTGATCTTTCATTGAGAGAAATGATGGAGCAATGCAGTTCAGAGATAGGTGAGACTGGGCAGTAAGAATGTTGGGTTGAGATTTTGTGGCTCTGATGGGCACTGTCTAAGCTGTGGTATTTTTCTAGAAGAAAGTAAGATATCAGTTCAGTTACTGCTTCTTGCTTTCACATTTCTTTCACTCACATGCTTTTAGCTAACAGGACAAGTCTTCTGTCAGAAAGGTGCATGTCTTCTGTGTAAATGGATTCATTCTTTAAGATGCTCTGTAATGTCTTCTGCTTGTCAGTTATCTACCTGCGCCATTTGTATAAAATATCTTATTCCTTTACAGTCTCAGGCTCTTACTGGAGGGAATACTGAATGTTTTGAGGTTTTGGGTAACATTTGTATATTTCTAAGGACATTGAAGAAGCTCTGTTGTGTTTTTGGGATTAAGAGATACAGATGTTGGCTCTGAAGTCATCCTCTTGGAGATGCCCAAAGTAGATGAAACTGTGCATTTGTTTGTTTGTTTTTTGTTGTTATTTTGTTTGCTTTTTTACAAGGAATGTCCTTTAAACATTTGATTGATGATGTGTATATTTAGAGAAATTCTAGATCCTAAGTACATGTATGCAACCTGATGAATTATTAAGAGAGTGAATAAACCTTAGACAGGGAGTCTATTGACATATCCTCTGTCTGCGCCTTTTAGATTGCTGCCCGGGAACTTAATATTTATTGCCACTTAGATCACAACTTTATGACTGCAAGTATACCTACTCATAGACTGTTTGTGCACGTCCGCCGACTTGTGGCCAAAGGATACAAGGTCAGCTTTGGCTTTGATTTGTGGAAAAGGAGTTGGGATTCTCCTCTAGAGAGCTAACACATGGTAGAAGGTGGCAGAAAGACTCTTATTGGTTTTAGAATTTGGAATCATGGGAAATTAAAATGTATTATAGTTATTAGCCTTGCATCTTGTATTTAGTTCTGCTTGTTTTCTGAGCAAGAGTCTAAGTTGTAAAGCCCAGGATGGACTTGGGCTCATATAAACTTGCAGCCTCAGCCTCCTGCAGGCTGGGCATACAGGAGTGCACTACCCTGCCAGCCCTAGAGTGACCTCTGCTGTAGCTGCACTGTTTCTTTGTCCTTTAGCCATTGCACTGCCAGTTGCTTGGGGTTCTTTCTGCTCTATATCTGGGCATCCAGGGTTGTTTTGCTTATTTTCAGTGTTTCAGAATGAACTTTTTAACATTTTGTAATGATTTTTTTTTTTAAACAGTGATTCACTGGATTTGGCAGTAAGTGTGTCTTATTTCTGTTGAAGGTTGGAGTTGTGAAGCAAACTGAAACTGCAGCATTGAAGGCCATCGGAGACAATAAAAGTTCTGTCTTTTCCCGGAAATTGACCGCTCTTTATACAAAATCCACACTCATAGGAGAAGATATCCTTTTAGGATAGGAATTTTCCTTTTGTTGTAGGGGCTTTTTAAAATGATAAATTTAACTAAACTTGTGTTTCTTTTTCCTGGGTGAGAATGTGTTTTATAAGGTGGGTAGCCACTGCACACCCTGTCACTTCAGCCATGTTGGGTGTGTCACTGAGAGGAGGGTGGGTAGGGGCTGGACACAGTATGTCTTCCTTGTCATAATGAGAGCAGAATTCATTGTATTTTATCACAAAACAGTGTGATAAAGCATACCGAGTTAACAGACCGTTTGTGGGGCAGTGGTAGCTCTCCAGGGCCTTCCAGTTCCTCAGAGCCTTGCTAAAGTGGGACCTGAAAATAACTTACTAACTTCATGTGGAAAGAACTTCAGAGACAAAATTAAGACTCAGTTAAATGTGAGGTCAACTTCACTAATTGTTGACTTCATGTTATTGAAATGGGTAGTTGGTTAAAATTTTCTCTTGTAGGCTTCAGTGTGCACAGTAATAGTCCCAAAGTTTATCATAAATTCCTTTTGTAACTTGAAGCAAAATAATTAAATAGTAATAAGATTCTTAGTTTTTGTTTTGCGATTGATTTTCACTGTGTAATAGAGGCTGGCTATGAACTTCTCCAGCCTTTCTGATACCTGGGATTATACTTAGCTATTCACCATACTTGACCTGTCATTTCAAAACGTAAGATAGTTATTGATAAGATATGAGCAGGGTTCAAATAAAAATACTTACTAGCTAGTGGCTCAAGTTGCTTTTTAAATTTTTTTTTTCATTGAAAATAGATTTTTTTTTGCGTATACATATTTCACTTTTAATTGTGACCACTATTCCCTTCTTTTTTTTAAAATTTTTTATTAATTACACTTTATTCATTTTGTATCCCCCCATAAACCCCTCCTTCCTCCCCTCCCGATCCCACCCTCCCGAAAATAGATTTTTATACAATATATTCTGACTACAGTTCCCCTCTTCCCACTCCTCACAGTTCCTCCCCACTTCCCTTTCCATCTGAATTCACACCCTTTCTGTGTCTTTTAGAAAGCAGTCATCTAATGAATAATAATAAAATACAAATGGTAAAGTAAAAAAACAAAACAAAACAAAACAAAAAAAATTAAAATAGGACAAAACTAGGAAAAAGAGCCAAAGAAGCACATATAGACTCAGAAACACATACCATTCATACACACAGGAATCCCATAAAAACCAAAAACTGGAAGCTATCGTATATTCTCTGAAGACTGTAAGATTTAAAAAGAGATGCCCTGACTTAACATTATGAGACAGAACTTCCAAAGATGCTCTGCTGCTGTGTATAGGGACTGCTCTTAAGAGTGGTTTGTTTCCCCAGTGAGGCTCCCTTGAAGAAAACAGGATGACTTTGTCCAGAATCAGCTTTTATCCTTGAGAATTTTGATTAATGGGATTCATTTTATACATTATATGTACATTCATATTCCTATATGCAAATGTGTTTCTGTTTAATTAAATGTCTTCAAAATCTCTTGTTGCTTCTAGAGTTTGAGGCACTTTAGAGATGGGGATTCATTCATGCTGTTTTAGTGTGTGTGCTTTGTAGCATTGTTGGATTAAAGGAGTCCCAGAATCGTCTTGGCAAAGAGGCTTCATTTTTCAGCTCTCACGGGGATGCGGGTACACTGCTAGACCCTTTGGAAGCGAGTAGATCATAGTTGCCCGTCTTTGTCCTAGTTCAGGGAAGAGACAACATGCGACTGTGATCATAATTGAAGAATTCTGCATGAGAAAAATAAACCAGTTATCAGTTAATGGGAATTAAGCATGTGATTTTCTTTAATCATTATTACATGTGAATCCTGTAATCAGGCTGCATGATTGTGTAAATATTGATGAGGTAATGGCAGATACATCAACCAACTATCTTCTGTGTATCTACGAAGAAAAGGAAAATATTAAGGACAAAAAGAAGGGAAACATTTCCATTGGTATTGTGGTAAGTCCTTTGAAGGTGAGGAATGAATGCTGGGTGTTCATGGTACCCCGTGTGAGTGATCATGAGTGGTGCATGATGGGGATTCTGAAGTGCTTTCTTGGAGTTTACTAGGAAAACATTTTCCTCACAACAATAACAGTCAAGTAATTACTTAGGCTTTTCTTTTCTGGTTACTTAGTATGCTGTGCTGAAGATCCAGGTCGTTTTCAGACTCCATGCCGTTGCTAAGGGTTGGAAATGGTGTCAGTGACAGGCATGCTTGTAGACAGTGAGCTGATAGTACAATAAAAGCTGTGCCAAGCACATGCAAGCCTATTGAGGGCGCTAGAGGTTCCCTCTGGTGTGTAACCTAATGGGAGTGATTATGGGACTATCCTAATTAGATTTGGAGGAAGAGAGAGTTAAAGGGAAATGTTAAGTGGCCAGTGCAAGGTAGCATACTCAATTAATGTCAGAAATAATTCCACTGTCTTCCAGATAAATGATTCAAGAGCTTTAGTTTTTCTGATTTTTGCCTTCTGTTAGTTCCTGAGCAAATTTACCCACTTACAGATCTAACACCATGCTCCTCAGAATATTAGACTCCTTTATAAGCACTCTTGCTTTTTCTAGCATTTGCAGTCAGTGACAAGCATTAACAAACATTCCTAGAGCATTAACATTAATACGTTATTCATACCGTGTAACTGTGCTAACTTGACATTTGCTTAGCCAGTAAGCCCTTCTTTCAGGGAGTTAGCAATACTGTGGCTGTTGGGGAGGCTCAAATGAAATTTTTTCCCTGAGAAGCATTTTTTTTTTAATCTGGTTGTAGACAGTCGGTCCCATCTACAAACAGTAAGGTTATTTGCGCATCATCTTTAGCATATGTAGTGTGCTGTTTCATATTTACCTGGAGATCAGATTAGAGAACAGAGTGGATGGTGCACGAGAGCGCTGGGGCAATAGCAGCCTGCCGTTTCCATGGCTGTCTGCAGCGGATTAGCAGGGATAGGAAAAGATGAATAGTGGTCATTGACCCTACATGGTTTTTGGTTCCTAGTTTTGACCTCAGCAGTCACTTTTCTGGCCGATGGCACCCTGAGCTCTAGGTCGAGGCTGCACTTGAGTTCTGGAATCCTCCAGATTTGCACAAGGCCACTTGGAACTTTCTCCAATTCCTCAGATTCCATGGGGCTGATTGGGGTTCATTTCCCTTTACCCTCAGCACTGTTCTCCATGGGTTTTCTTCCACTGTGAAGAGCATCTTTTATTTCCCAGCTTCCATCAGAGAGTCTCCTTTGAGTGCTGGTAGTTAGTCCAAAATTAGAAGCTCTGCAAGCATGCCTTGTACCTTAATTTTGGGCGTGAAGTTTTGTTTGGACTGTGGGTTGCTTAATGTCACACGTCTCTTGGAGTAATACACAGTGCAGGTATCTCTAGACTAGTTCTTTGATTAAGATGACAGAATTTGGATGGCAGATAACTCTTGTCATCTATCTGTGAACAGCTTATGTAAGTGCTTCATTTGTGGATTGGGACATGGACTTAAGCAGGTAACCAAATCTAGCTGGTGCAGCAGCTGTGGCTACTAGAGGACACCTCTGGGCTGGAATTAAGGACATTCCTTGGCTACCACTGAAGGATTTTAATAAATTGTAAAATATTCAAATGGAAAAAATGAGTAGAAATTTAGCAGAGCAGTGTGAAACAGTCATTGAGGTCAATAACTCCAGCAACTGCCCAGATTCTCCCAGTTCCCCAGGTGCCTTTCTTCCTACAGTAAGTCTAAGACTGATTTTGGGGTGGTAATATTTTCTTTTAGTTCTTTTTTACCACCTTCAACTTTATGCGCAAAGTAAGTGTACAATAAAAGTGTTTTCTATCTTTTGTAATTGGTTTTCTGTTTATTTGCTGGTCAGGGTTAGGGCACATGCTTGTGGACATTCAAGGATCCTTTTGGGAGAGTCCATTCTTCCTACCATCTGGGGATCAAAGAGAGGTCACCAGGCTTGGCAGCAGGCCCCGCTAGGCCATCTTGCTGGCTTGAATGTGACATTTATTTACATGCTTTATAGTTTTGATTGCGGTGCTGTCTTTAATTTTATAACCCAGGTGCATTCATTCCTGTTGCTGGACATGTGGAGGTCTTGGTAGTCTTTGCCTCTGTAAAGAATGCTTGTATAGGCATTCTTGTGTCTTTTACACACATACTCGAGTTCTCCTGAGTATATACCTGGGGGGAATTGCTGAGGTAAGCACTGCAGTGCTTTCTTTAGTAGGTCCTCAGACTCTGGCAAGACCCCTTACTTCCTGAGCCATCTCACCGGCTCTCAGCCAGGTTGAGATGCCTGTGAATCTAACTTATAGGAGAGTCTTAAAAGGCAGACAGATTTTCACTTTAGAAACTGAGCATTAGCTGGAACCGTGCTTGTGATGGGTCAGGGTGGCTGAGAGTGTCTGTGTTCTGAGCTATTTTGTTTGCCTTTGCCTCCAGGGAGTGCAGCCTGCCACCGGTGAGGTGGTGTTCGACTGCTTCCAGGACTCTGCTTCCAGACAGGAGTTGGAGACTCGCCTATTAAGCCTGCAGCCCGTGGAGCTGCTGCTTCCCTCAGATCTGTCCCAGCCAACCGAGATGCTCATCCACAGAGCCACCGCTGTCAGGTGAGCAGCGGCCTCTCAGACTGGAGCGACTTCCCAAGCCAGAACTTGTTCTTGTAGCAACTACCTATGGTAATTATATCCCAGTAAGAGGGTCTCTCTGTCTTGGCTGTCCTGGAACTCAGTCCGCAGTCCAGGCTGACCATGAACTCACCAGGGTCTGCCTGCCTCTGCCTCTCAAGTGTTGGGACTAAAGGCGTACACCACCAATTGTCCCGCTCCAATAATAGAGCTTTTAAAGGAAAAAAAAAGTAGGATTGTACAGGGAAGTCATTTTAAAGGGATTTATTATAATATTTAATTATTGTTTGGTGATTTATGTATACATTCTAGAGGTAATTTGGAATTTTTTAAAAAACATCTATAAAATTTCAGTGCTTCATGTTTCTATTTAGGGTGAATGGGTGCCTAGTCATTTTATCTACTAGACTCATATCACAACACTCGTTATAAAGCAAGGTATGAACATTGTAGCAAGTAGAGGAGGAGGAGAAGACAGTGTGAGGCTGAGCTCATGCCTTGCTGGATCCTCAAGGCATGAAGGTGCCTCTGTGGAGGAGTGTGGCTGGAAAGGGCAGGAGGCATGGCTGGAGGAGTGCCAGTCGTCTGCATGAAGGGGCAGCCGTGGGGATTACAGCTAGTGGGCCGACAAGTCAGTGAGAAAATCAACCCGATTTAGAGTGAGGCCTGTGTTTCTTTATCTTTGAAGTTCACAGTATTCATTTTCATTTACATTTTTTTCTTGTTGTCAAAGTACCTTTTACAGTTTATTATTCTGTTGATAGCACTGACATGCATTCATTTGGAATCATTAAGGGTCAAAAAAAGAAAAATAAAATAAATCCAGTTCCACAAATACAGAAATAACTGCACTTCTGTGTTTTATTTCTTTATTTTATTACTTTTTAACTTATTATATATAAATATATAATGCTCCTCCGTATATATTTATTATTATATAATAAATAAAAAAGTAATACATATAAATATATATATATATACATAACAGGCACAAATATAGCTTTGTTTCTGTTTTTTAACTTTAAAATTCTGTCTCCATTTTCTTATGGCAAATTTCAGACACATTAAATTACTCAGAATAGTGCATGAGGTACCCCAAGTCTACTGGCCACTGTCGGTGTGCCCCAGGTCAGGGCCAGTCTCGTTCAGCCTCACTCCTCTCTCTGTGAGGCAAGTCTTAGTGAACATCATTTGTCTATTGCTATTTCAGTAAGTACTTCAAAGTACTTACTGAATGCCGTGTGACATTCATTGTGCAGGTGGTCTGTGATATGTGCATTTGCTTTTTGTTGTGTTTACTGTTTCATTATTGTGAATGTGGCTGTAGCATCCACAGAAATGTTTTTGTGTACCTTTAATTATTTCCTGAAGGTTATTCCTGATAATGGAATTTCTTTTTCTTTTTTTTTATTTAACTTTTATTAATTATACTTTATTCATTTTGTATCCCCCCCATAAGCCCCTCCCTCCTCCCCTCCCAATCCCACCCTCTCTCCCCTTTCTGCATGCATGCCCCTCCCCAAGTCCACTGATAGGGGAGGTCCTCCTCTCCTTCTTTCTGATCTTAGTCTATCAGTTCTCATCAGAAGTGGCTGCATTGTCATCTTTTGTGGCCTGGTAAGGCTGCTCCTCCTTCAGGGGGAGCTGATCAAAGAGCAGGCCAATCAGATTATGTCAGAGGCAGTCCCTCTTCCCATTACTATGTAACCCACTTAGACACTGAATTCTAAGCAGAAGTTATAAACATAAAAAGATTTTGGTTGCTTGCTAGATTGGCAGTGCAGGCCCAAGGGCTCTGTGAGCTCTTTCAAACATTTATAGCAGGGGTGGGGGTGGCTGGAGAGATGGCTCAGTGGTTAAGAGCAGTGGCTGCTCTTCTAGAGGACCTGGGTTCAACTTCGAGCACCCACATGGCAGCTCACAACTGTGTGTAATTCCAGTTCCAGGGGATCTGACACCCCCACACGTACATACAAATAGGTAGCACACCAATCTACATAAAATAAAAACAAATAATTAAAAACCCAAACAAACATTTACAGTGATCATTTAAATGCTTTATATTACATTATAGGTAGAAAATTATGGATCAAATCCTCATATTTTGTTCTTAGTTCTCTGTGTTCAAACTTGACCAGTTAAAAGTCAAACAGTTCATTTATGAGGGATGCAGACCCTGGAAAGCTAAAAAATGAATAAATTCTCAGATACCTTTAAAAGAGACTCTTCTAAATGTAAGAATACTTAGTGTTTCGTATCTTTGATTTTCTTTTTTAATCATAACCACGTGTATATTTGGTTAGTTTAGATTAATCTGGAATTTTAGTTATTATGTTAGCTTCCCGTGTTCTACTTATTTTTATAAAAATCAGTACAGGGAAAAGTGAAAAAAAAAGTCAAAACCTTGTGCATTAGCAGACAGTGCCAAGATGGAAAGTGTTTGTCAGCTAGCTTGAGCTTATGGTCTTCCTCAATATTCACTTTTCAGATGAGGGTTAGAGACCTAGATTTGGCAAGCTGGAGACAACTTGGGTGACTGACTGGGATTTAGGAATCTAATGACTCCAGGCCATTTTACTGTATTTCTCTAGCTGGCATTCCAGCTTTGTGAATCTGCCCACATTTACAGACAACTTCTAAGTCTCCATTCTTGGTAAAGTTTCTTTTTGTTCTTTTTTGCTCATGGAGAGTCGAGAGTTAGCCTACATTTCTAGGAGTATATAGGTAATTTATATGTCTGTAGAGAATGAGGTGGTAGATTTTCAGATGTCATAGGTCATCAGTTGGACTGGAAATCTCTTTCCCTTAGTGACTTGGAGTAAATTACTTGACTTTTCTTGTCTTCCTGTGTCTTCTTCCATAAAATAGGGGTAATCAGCCCTACTTTTGTCACATTCTGGTGGGTATTTTATTAATATTGAAGATATCATATGTTAATACCACGTGAGCACATGCAAAAATTGCCTGGAATTATAGATGATTCTAATGTAGTTTTAAAAACAGTTTTTAAAATTAAAATTTTATTCTTAACTTTAACCACAAGAGGTCTCCAAAGGATTTTATATTTTATGAGTTTGTTTTTTTTTAAGATTATGAAATCCTTCCCATTTATTTTCCAAGCTAGATGTATTTATTTTATATTATTTTTAGATTTAGGACAAATATTAGGCAAAGATGACAGTCAGCTGAATCACATACTTCTGAGTAGGGACAAACTTTGTCTTTGTTGACATGTTGGTTGTGTTTGTCAGATGTAATCAGTTATACTATCTTGTTATCCTTCCATTTATCGTCAAAATGTAAAGAGAGAAACAAAAAGCAGGGTTTTGAGACATAGTTTTTAGTAAAAAGAAAAGCTATAGGAAGCACTGTTAAATTAATAATAATTGTTAATAATATTTACTAGTGCTCATTTCAAGTTCTGAAGTAAACATGGTGAGCATTGCAAGTGGTGCTCATGTCTGAGTTGATGGAGATGGGAGTACCCTGGACATGGTCATAGTCAGGGGAGGCTTTGTGGAGGAGGTGAGCGTGCATGGAGACATTTACAGGACAAGGCTGACTGGGTAGAAGAGAAGAGGAAAGTTTATAGTATGTAAGATGAAATGAAATGGAAAGATTAACGAAGTGTAAGGAAAGGGGGGATATTCTCCCAATCAGGTGAAATGTTCATTCTGAGAATTTAGGGAAAACTGCAGGGTATTAACCAAGCAATCCAGGGAAGGGGTATAAATTCATGGTGGAGAGTCAGTGAGGGTTCTGGCAATGGTAAAGAAGAAGAGGTGAGTTTACTGTCAGGAGAGACACTTGAATTAACTGAAAAAAGAATGATCCCTTACATGGGGAAAATATGTAGTGGAAAGAGTAAGATTAAGGAGATTGGAGAATGTCAGTAGTTGAAAGTTGGAGGGAGAAGAGCAGAAGGGGGTGGTTTAGAGTTAGGTAGAGGCAGGAGGAGGTTGTGAGGCTGTGGTCATCTGGAGAGGCTGTGGTCATCTGGGGAGGCTACGGTCATCTGGGGAGGCTGCGGTCATCTGGAGAGTAGGTGGGGAGGCTGCGGTCATCTGGAGAGTAGGTGGTCATCTGGGGAGTAGGTGGTCATCTGGAGAGTAGGCGGTCATCTGGGGAGGCTGCAGTCATCTGGGGAGTAGGTGGTCATTGGGGAGGCTGCGGTCATCTGGGGAGTAGGCGGTCATCTGGGGAGTAGGTGGTCATCTGGAGAGTAGGCAGTCATCTGGGGAGTAGGCGGTCATCTGGGGAGTAGGCGGTCATCTGGAGAGTAGGCGGTCATCTGGAGAGTAGGTGGTCATCTGGAGAGTAGGTGGTCATCTGGAGAGTAGGTGGGGAGTAGGTGGTCATCTGGGGAGTAGGTGGTCATCTGGGGAGTAGGCGGTCATCTGGAGAGTAGGTGGGGAGTAGGTGGTCATCTGGGGAGTAGGCGGTCATCTGGGGAGTAGGTGGGGAGGCTGCGGTCATCTGCTGCTTGTGATACACTAAATGTCAGGGTTGAGTTGTTACAGTATTGATGGAAACTGACATTCTTAAAGATGCCTGAATTAGAAAATGGCCTTCAGTAGTTGATAGAACACACTGAATGTATGTGAAGAATGCCCTCAGTGCCCAGTGACGTAGCAGTCTGACCTTGAAATAAATGCTTGAATATTACTGCAAATTTAAAGAAAATGTTGAAGTCTAATATATGTTAAAGAAAGATATTATTAGTGTTATTTTGACTATAGAAGACCAAACATCATCTGTACTTCTTTAAACAAACTATTTTATGACCTGATTATTGTATCCTGAAGACTTTTATCTTTCAAATGCTATTTACAGTGACAGATGTTTGAAATAACCATCACAGCCTTCAGTTTATTAGAGGCTGTTCAACCCTTTGAGTTGTACTTTGATTATTTTGGAAAATGTTTAGTAGTATTTAGTGTCAAGATGAAGTTAGTTTTGAGTGTGTACAACAGAGGTTTCTGTTAGGGTTAAAGTCCAACTTCTCCCTAATGTCATTACTTCAGTTTGGCATTAGTTAAGAAAACACCAAGCCAATCAGGATGTGGTGGTACATGCTTTCAGTCCCAGCATTCCAGAGGGAAGGCAGAGGCCGTCGATCCCTGTGTACAGACTGAGTTCCAGGTTCTAGACAGCAGGGCTACACAGAAAAGCCTGGGGTGGGATAGGGGGATTTTTTGAAGCCTAAGAGGGAAAAGGGATATTTTTTCATTAAATAAACTATTTAATAATATTAAGTTATTACATATCTGATGATTCCAGGTTAGTGACTGCATTGTTCTAAGCTTAATAACTTAGTTCTTTGGACTTAGATAAAGCCATCAAACGATTTTTAGATGTCAGGAGTCCAGTAAGTGAGGAATGTCTCATCAGTCTGATGGGATGGTGCGACAGGGCAAACTGAAGACCGGGTGGAGAAAGGCAGTGTGAGGCCCAGGCTGGCTGAGAAGTCAGCTGTGTGGCGTAGTCCTCCTGTCAGAGAAGCTCAGTGCCAGGAAAGTGGCTGCAGTGCCACATCCTAGAGGCTGGGACTTTATTTTAATGTTTCTCAAGTTTGGCCTGCAAGTCCCTGTCATAGCTATTATTTTGTGTCAGAATTTGTTCTTCTACATTTTAAAACAATGACAGAAAAATATCTTTTTAAAAAGGAAAATGACTGTTAACCTTCTCAATTTGACTTATGTTATTATTATAATATATAACATAAATATGCAAACCTGCTGGGCATGGTAGTACACGCCTGTAATCCTAGCACTCAGGGAGACAGAGGCAGGTGAATCTCTGTGAGGTTGAGGTCTACAAAGCGAGTTCAAGACAGCTAAGGCTACACAAAGAAACACTGTCTTGAAAAGACAAAAAACAACCAAAAACCAAAAACCTAAAACTTAAAACATTGCTTTATGTCATTTTTATAACAATAAAGTCAGAAGTTGAGAATACGGACAGGATCCTGTACAAAACTAATGGAGTGTGAATGGACAGTAGTTTGACGTGAAGGAAGAGATTCTGCTTAAAGTGAACATTCCTCAAGTGGAGAGGGTAGATGCTATTTTTTTTTTTTTCTTAAGAGCCTCCCCTCTCCCTTTTCTTAAATATCAGTTTTAGATCCACAGTAAAATCAAGAGAGAGGCAGTACTTTTCCATATGCCTTTCAATTCTTTTCAACATTTTTTTCTGTGTTTAAATACTCTTTTATTTTATCTCTATGTATGAGTGTTTTGCCTGTGTGTGTGGTTGTTTGCCCCCTACTTGGTACCCATGGTGGTCAGAAGAGGGTGTAGGGGTCTTTGGAACTGGAGTTAAGGATGGTTGGTTGTGAACCCTCATGTGATTTCTGGGAACTGAACCCAGGTCCTCTTCCAGAGCAACAGTGTTCTTCATCACGGAGCCATTTCTCCTGTACCTTATAAAACATTTTGAGAATTTTTACATGAGACCCATAATTACATCATTTTCCCTGCTTCATCTCCCTCCTGCAACTTCTCCTTTCAAATTTGTGGTTTTGTTTTTTGGTTTGTTTGTTTTTTTCACTCATTATTACTATTTTTCAGCTTGCTTCCTTTTCTTCTGAGGCTCTGATAAGAGCCATGTTTAACTGTTTTTGTCAGTCTGTATTCTGTGTTGTTCAGATTGGTCCAAACTGTTGTTTCAAGTTCACTGATAGTTTCTTCTGTCTTCTTCATGTGTGTATGTGTGTGGACAGACATGCTCTGTAGAGCACCTGTGAAGGTCAGAAGACAGGTACCATATGCATGCAGGGGAACTTAGGTCATCAGGCTTGGCAGCATATACCTTTGCTTGCTGACCTGTCTTGCTGGCTCTTCAAACAAACAAACAAACAACCAAACAAACCCACCTTCCTCTCGTTTTGTCCATTTCATTCATATATACAATGCATTGTGCTGATAGTCACCCTCATTGCTCTCTCATCCCTCTCACTGTCCTGCTCACCCCTCCTTCCTCCCAACCGGGGTCTCTCCTCCTTCAAAATGTTTTTATTTTATGCAATTCCTGTGTCCATAGTCACCTCTGCTGTGAGTTTGTGATAGCGCCTTGCCAGCTGTCAGAGATTCTAACGGTGCTGCTGTCCTGCTGTTGATGTCTGTTGATTTCTATTTTTTTAATTTGGTTTGTGATCTTCCTGTTTCTTGGTGCGTTGAGTGAGTGTTGGTGGTAACTTGTGTTTTTCCTTATTGTGATGTGAATCCAGGTCTTATTTAGACATTTAGGCACTTTTGCCTCTGGGTTGGAGGGTATAAGTTTCAGTTCCTCAGTCTCTGTGTTCTACAGTATGAGGGTCCTTATTACCACAGTGAGAGCTGTGCAGGCTGCCTGTGTCCTCCCCATCGCTCCACAGGGACTGAGGACTTGCTAGGGATGGACATCTTGGCTTCTTACGCTCCTCTGACTACCTCTAGCCTGATGAGATGGAGCCTACCCTCCTCTAAAGTCCTCCCTGGGGTGGGTGGAGGTTGGAGCATAGGTTTTCCTGTAGCCCTTGGCTGGAGTGCAGTCATCATTGTCTGGAAGTTTTCTATCTTTTCAGGTTGTTTTTACCCTGGTTCCTGTAGGGAGAGGAGTGGGTTTGCTTCTTTATTCCTTTGGTCTCTGCTTGTTGAATCTTCTGAAATGTTGTTTTTTTGACCTCGAAACCTGGTCTTGTGTGATAAAAGAGTAAGATGAGAGAGTTCACCACTGTGTCTTTGTTCAGCTTGTGTGCCCTAGCTGCTCTGTGTTCTGCCGCCTTTGTCTTAGGTGTAATGTGCAGGAAGTTGGACTTCCCAGGAGGAACAGAGGAGAGTACACACTCATTCCTTCTCCATGCGAAGTCTGGCCAAGACTGTAGTGATTGCTGTGTCACTTTGCTTTCTTGGAGTTTTCTAATATAATCAAATTATTAGTGCATTGACTTTATTGCAGGTATTTATTGCAGTAAAGTTGAGTTATTGTTTTTTGTTTTTTAAGATTTATTTATTTTTTTATGTATGTGAATGCTCTGTTTTCACACACAACAGAAGAGGGAATCAGGTTCCATTACAAATGGTTGTAAGCTACTATGTGGTTGCTGGGAATTGAACTCAGGACTTCTGGAAGAGCAGTTAACCACCCTTAACCACTGAGCCATCTCTCCAGCCCCCTAAAGTTGAGTCTTGTAGATGTGTGAATCTGATTAAACGATTCTTATTTATTTATTTATTTATCTATTTATTTATTTATTTATTTATTTAGTAGTTCAAACTGGAAAATACTTTATAGAGCACAGTCAGGGGGCCCATGCTTGTCTCATTCTCTGTGACTTCACAGCAGGGGTCTACAAAAGGCAGTGGTGAGATTTTTGCCAGACCTCCATTAGATGATTAGGCTCTTCTCAAAAACTGAGTATCAGTTAAAATATTAGAAGGATCCTCAGTAGCAACTGGCTCCAGAGCCCAGAAGGGGGGTTTGTCATGTCCTGAATGAAATGGCTTGGCACAGGAAGGTGCTGGCCAAGTTACCAGCACACCAGCCATCATGGAGAGCCACCACGCTGCACCTGGTTTACTTAACCTGGCAGAATTTCAAGCGACTTGCCTTTAAAAAATTTTTTTTTGTAGTTACATATTTACTAAATGTATATTTAAAACATCTAATTAGTGAATCAAATGTGTAATTTTATAATTTTTTTGTGTCTTAAGTTGGTCTTGAGTTGACTTAGCAGGAATGATCAGACTCTAGTGGCGTGCTTCACTGGCAGAGGTGGGGGGGCGTGAGCACTTAGGGACAATGACAAAGTCACCTGCTTCTCCTTAGATTCTCTAACTTGAAGTGAACCCAGTGTAAATGGGGTCAGTCTTTGAATGCAAAGACAAAGCCAAGTATAGTTAAAGGGAAACATAAGTGATGACTCTGAGGCCCAGAATTGGCACTTAAGCTCTCAGAGATAGGCCATCCTCCATGATTTACGACCAGCTTGCCTTACTTAAGGGTATTTTATTCTACCATGTAGGTAAGTAGATGAAATTAGGTGTCTAGCAGTAAACTTCAATGAAATGTCCTTTTCTGTGTCTAAGAGAAATCTTGATAGTGATATATTTTCCCAGTAGATTTTCAACTTACTGATGCACCCTCTGAGCTACACATTAGTAAGCATTCATTCTTTCATTCACCATTAAAAACATTCCTTGAGCATCTGTGTATACCAGATTTGTTAATGGTTGCTAAAGGTACAAAAAGGGGTAAGAGTCTCACCTTCCACCTTTCAGAGAGGTATTAGTCATGGGACTAAACAGTAGGGAAATGCTGGTTATGGGTCTTAAAGAAAGACCCTATTCCTAGTCTGATGGGTGTGTGCTGGGATCCAGCATGGGAGGGAGGCCAAGGCAGGAGGCTCTTCAGTTTGAGGCAAACTTGGGCTATACTAAATGACAAACACCCGAAGAATTCCTAGGTTGGAAACATGAAGGAGTCAGTAACTGATGTTGCAAGAGTGACAGCTGGGAAGATGGAGAGTGTTTCCTTCCCTTTCCCTTTCCCTTTCCCTTTCCCTTTCCCTTTCCCTTCCCTTTCCCTTTCCCTTCCCTTTTCCCTTTCCTTTCCTTTCCTTTCCTTTCCTTTCCTTTCCTTTCCTTTCC
>NW_026596069.1:33420224-33475302 GCF_907164565.1 Psammomys obesus | reverse complement strand
CCTTTCCTTTCCTTTCCTTTCCTTTCCTTTCCTTTCCTTTCCTTTCCCTTTTCTCTTTTCTTTCCTCTTTTTCTTTTCTTTTCTTTTTTTTTTTTTTTTCCATAGTGAAGCTAGTTTGGTGGCTTGTTGTGAATGAACATGGAAGACCAAGGCAGGACAGAGCTGTGGTTTGGAGAGGAAAGGTGAGCAAAGTGAAAAGAGGGAAGGGTGAAAGAGTGGTGGGAAGGCTGAGCATAGCAGAGCTGGAAGTTTTTTTTGGTGAAAAAGATAGATGAGGTGGGTGGTGACAGGAGCAATTTTATAATGATCTTTCTTTTTCAGTTCCTTCTACTTTTTTTTGTTTTATTTTTTTTCGGAATGTATTGACTTGAAAAGAGTAAGTGGGTTGTATCTGCAGTAAGGTTCCTGACAGTAGAGGAAGGAAGAAGAAACCGGGTCTGAGGGCAGGAGGAGGAGTGAACTTGGCCGTGAGGGTTGCTGCTGGGAGCCTCCAGGCAGGGCAGACATTCCAGAAGTAATTGTGCAAGGAGGCAGCATTTGTTTCACTGATTGGACTTGATTTTTGTAGCTGTACCTGTTCACATGGGGTCCAGAGCTTAATTATGTAAAGTCTCCTCATTAACTTTGTTTCTCAAAGTTTTTCTCCGAGGGTTGTACTGTAACATTTTAATATCCCAATAGTGTCTCATCTCCCACATTTCAGAGAGTGTTATTTATATCTAATTCATAAAAATGGGTTTTTAAATTGTTTTATTTATGTGTATAGATGTTTTGCTGGCATGTGTACTTGTACACCATGTGTGTGCATAGTGCCTGTGGGGGTCAGAAGTGGACATTGGATGCCCTGGAACTGGAGTTACAGACAATGTGAGCCACCATGTGCATGCTGGGAACTGAACCTGGGTCCTCTGGAAGAGCAGCCAGTGCTCCTAACCACTGAACATCTCTCCAGTCCCTGTAAAAACATTTTTGAAGTTAGTCATGATTTAGTGGTAGAGCTTTTAAATCGTCTGTGATTATCACCTTAAAAAATAAACCCTGTGACAAGTATCAAAGATCTTTTATTATTTCAGGTGGTGGCAAGGTGACTGTGAATTGCAAGGGACAGCTAATGAAGGAAAAGGAAAGGCAGGCGATGAAGGCGAAGACACTCCCTGCCATGCTTCATACACATTATTTGTGGCTTTGTTAGCACTCCAGCCTTTGAAACAAATGCTATCTTCATTTCAGCACAGGCACCATTGGATTAAAGCAAACAAGCAGAACAAACAGTAACAGAAACAAAAACAGTATCCCACGGTCATCTGAGGCTGCAGATCGCTAAAGAGTGAGAGTCAGACTTCTAGTCCTGGGTGTTGCTTGGAAGTCTCCCTTCCGTAACATAGGATGTGACCATTCAGGATCATAAGACAAAACTCCCCGTATAACTGAACTCAACACAACTGCTCCCTGTGCCTAGGGTGTTGCTAATTGTGTTTCTGATCACTGACTGTTCTAGCAAAGCTTCTTGAGGTTCTGCCTTCAGTTGGAGGCTTCCTTCAGAGCCTGGCTTAGCCTCCTCCTGTCTTTTCAGAGGCCCCTTATGTCAAGCCTACCTGCTGAAGGGAGATTTGTAATTATTATTTTGTTGATTACTCTGGGATTATCTTTTATCTCTTGTTTTAGGGCAGCAGTTTCTTTTTACCCCTACATTCTTTTTGTGATGTTTTAGTCCTCAGCTCGAGTCTTGACCCTAGTGCAGTGAAGTATATAAACGTGTGGTTATGTTTGCTCCTTCTGCTTTTTCTTTAAGAAAAAAGCCTTTCTGGTATCATCATTGAATCATCTGTCTACCTACCTTCCAACGTATAATCTGGCTTAAAATACAGTTTTAAGGTTGAGAATAGACTCTTGTTTGCCCGAGAGCCCCCTTTCTCCCAGAAGTCTGTAGTAATCCATTATAAGTTTTAAAAATTGTCCTTTGATATCATTGTGAACTCTCTTTGTGCTTTCAGCTCTGACCACTTTACTCCGCTAGGCTGGGCTATGCTTCGCATCTCAGGGAGTGGACAGACTCCCATAGCATGGCGCGCAGCTATTCCAGCCTCAACATCTTGTATGAAGGCTGTTTGAGAAAAGAGTGCATAGTGAGTGGATTTCCACGCATCTGGTGTCCGTGCTGGGCCACATCACAGTGTTGGCCCTTCACTGGAGGGTGGCAGGTTTCACGTGGTCTCTCTCCCTCTTTTTTCAAAAGATTTTATGTATTATTATGTTTACAATGTTCTGTCTGCATGTACACCTGCATGCCAGAAGAGGGCAGCGGATCTCATTACAGGTGGTTGTGAACCACCATGTGGTTGCTGGGAATTGAACCTGTGTCCTCTGGAAGAACAGCCAGTACTCCTAACCTCTGAGCTGTCTCTGCAGCCCCTCATGTGGTCTCTTTAAAACAATTAGTCTGTAGCTTCTTAATCTGCATCGGGTGTACTTATTACTCTTGATGAAGTAATTGGTGTGATTGGTGGGATTCGTTGAGATTGTTATCAGAATGTCTTCTTTTAACTGGAGAAGCAGGCGGATATGATGAAGGTGCATTTTGTATCTGTGAGTAAGCCAAATGATCCCAAACATCAGCACTTCTTGATGCTTGGAACCTGCAACTATTTAGAGCAAATGGCTGAGGGGAAGTGAGGTTGCAGATGGCTTAAGGTTGTTACAAGCTGCTCTTGTTTTAGTACAGTAGCTCTTCAGGTGGTCTCATTAGTCACTGGGAGTAGAATCTTTTACATATGGAAAAGGAAGGTGGAAGAACAGTCAGGCCTCCCTCCCGCTGACACTGGAGCTGAAGGAGGAAACCTTAAGTCAAGGGATGCCTTTGCACCTGGGAGCTGAGGAACAGCTTGGCTTGGCTTGGCTTCTGGGAATTGCTGCTGGAATTCTGACGCAGGGACCTGTCAGGTAGGAAATGTGAGTTGTTTGAAGCTGTAGCACAGTCAGAAAGCAGTACAGTCTCGGAAGTATTGAGGTTACCAGTGTGAGCTCTTTCCAGCAGCTTACCTAGGAAAGTCACACACCAGTGTCAGTGGGCAGCGGTGATGTGAACTGGGTCTTAATGTCAGTCCTGCCTGCGAAGAACTTGTTAATTGTCAACTGCTTTCTGCAGTTAACTCAGACCATTGTTGTCTTTCTTGGGGACCCAGTGTCTTTTGCCTTGTTTTTGATACTGTTGAAATAGAGGTCATTTTCCTGCACCCACAGAATGTTAAGCTCAGGACTAGCTCGGAGGTGGTGAGAGTCTGCCTAGGAGAGCTCAGAGCAAACACAGCTCTGACTGACATATGGCACACACGTAGGAAGGCCTTGATAGAGTAACTGCCACTGAGCAGTTTCTAGTTACTAAGTAAGGGTACCGCTTATGTATGAATTACCGTAGAGGTGCCTGTGCTTACGGTCTTTTATGTAACTCTGAGCTATAGCACAAAACTTACTATTAAATGTAGCAAGACAGGAGACTGGCCACCATGCAGAATGAAATCCTGCTTCTCCGCACAGTGGGGAAGCCTGGTCTGCAGCCTGACTGTTGCCCTGTCTCCTACCTGTTCCTGCAGAAAGACACGCGGCTGAGCCCTTTCTTTTTCTGAGCTTCATTAGGGTAATTCAGGGACCTGCATATACGGAAAGACGTGCTTCTAAGAGAAGGTTCTACCCTGCTTCTTTCCTGTTTCCTTCCACTGTATCTTCCCCTCTGTACCAACAGTCCAAAGATTTATTGTAGGGACATATATTTATTCGCTGCTGTCATTATCCTGTATAGGAAAAAAGCATCGCTGTCAACGTACTGATGTTCACGGTCTCAGCACACATGCAGACATTAACAGTAACTTTAGAATGTACAATTGTAGAGCTCATTCCTGGCTGGATGCAGGAAGAAGTGCTGACTCTGCTGCCACTGCTCCCCATAGAGTCCCCTGGGGCTGCTCTGATGCCAAGGTGATGCCAAACGTTTGTGGGCAGTGTGTTCTTTCTACCTTAAGATTTACATGTCCCTACTCAGTGCAGTGTGGCTGCTGGCGCCTTACAGGTGCATTCTTGTCTTCAAGGATTCTCTTTAGAGCATGGGGTGTTTTAATGATGTGCAGTTCTGAGAGACTCTAGGCTATAATTTAGAAAGGTGCTAAGTGGGGCTGGTTTACTTCCCATTCAAGAGTGTGTTTGTGGCTTACAACCACCTGTACTCCAGCTCTAGAGGATCCAATGCCTTCTCGTCTCTGTGAGTTCCCGCACGCACACATGTGAACATACTACTGCCCATAAACATACACAAACATAATTTCAAAAAAAGGAATATTTTTTAAAGTGGTAAATATAATGGGGCAGTGATCTTGTTTTCCAGCGATATTTATAATTCTAGGTATTTCAAATTTCAGTTTAGTTCAGTGTTTCTACACATTTTTTAGATTTTTTTACATGCTGGTGTGTGTGTGTGTGTGTCTGTCTGTCTGTCTGTGTGTATGCACTTGCATGTGGGTGCTTACAGAGGCTAAAAGAGTGTCTGATCCCCCTTGGAGCTGGAGTTACTTGTGGTTGTGAACCACCCAATTGGTCCTCTGCAAGAGCAGCAAGTGTTTTAACTGCTGAGTCATGTCTGCGGTCCCCAATTCCGATGTTAAGTAATTCTGTATGCAAAAAGATAGAAATGGTCCATTTGAGTTTGATTTGCAGGGCCGTTGCTTGCATAAATTAACATCTACCTGAGGTCAGGCATACTTTTCCAGTTTAATTCCTTTTTTTCACCCTGAGATCTAGGCATCAGACTGACCTGTAATCTACACATGCCACTCTATACATTGAAGGACAGAACATAAAGGAGTTTGAGTATAGAATTGCAGCAGACTGCTTTTTCTTTTTCTTTTTATTATTAGTTACATTTTATTAACTCTGTATCCCGCTCCCTCATTCCCTCCGAATCCCACCCTCCCTCCCGCTTTTGCTTTTTCAAAGCCTAGTCTTCTCACTTATTAGCTGTGAATTTTCATTTCTGTGTATCTCAGTCCTCATTTAAAACAAAACAAGTGGACAGTTTGGCTTTGAGTTATCCATTTCATAGGATTGCAGTGAGCATAAATGCTTGATGCCTCTATGGGCTTGGGACAGTGTCTGAAATACAGTCCATTTCATTTATGTTTTTAGTATTGCAAAGCTATTTAGATGCTGCACTGCACTTTTACTACCTGGTTTCTTACAGTCTTCTATACCCTGACCATCCATTGCTGTCCAGATGCTGTCCTATAAATGCAGCTGTGGTTCTAAGCATGACTGTCCTTTGATGCATCTGCAGCTAATAAAAGGTGCTATTGCATGCGGCTTTGCTCTGTTATGCGGGTAGTTTATAGAAGCTTGATAGAGCTGATATATCTCTAGGAATTTGTGTCAGGTTGCTGCAGCGTTAGCTTGAAATAAACTATGGTAGGTAGGAGTATTGGCATTCTAGAAACTGGCAGATACCATATGATTCCTCTTGACTTCCTGGATATGGTAGTGATGTGAGCCTGTGCCTGAGAGGCTGTAATAGCTGCAGAATAGCTGCATCACAGTGTAGCTGGGTAGGTGTCTGAGCAGCAGAACTTCATTCCTTCACACGTCTGGAGGCTGTGAGTCCCAAGTCAGGGTGGCAGCACTGCTGCTTGCAGGGCCACAAAGAAAGGACTAGTTCTCAGCTGTGTCCTTCGCAGTCCACATCCTCTGCGTCTCCCCATAAAACCATCCTCTGGGCTTGTGTTTTGTATAGGCTTCTGGTGTTGTTTTAAATACTGGAGTGGGATCTACTCTAATGATGTCACTGTAACGTGGGTCCCTGTGTGAAGACACTGCCTCAGCTGTGCTCACATTTTAGGGTGGGAGGTAATACAGTTTGCTCATGAGTTCATGGGGTCACAGTTTAACCTGTAACCATACGTGCATGGGTGCACACATATATTATTAATTGTTCTATGAATTCTAGGTAACTGGTTAATTTTTTTGAAGTTGACTCTTAGGATAATATCAAAGTTAGGGTTTCTGGAGAAAAACATTAGTTTAGATAAGTATTTTAGGGCCCTAGAAACAGCCTAAATGAGTTTGTGAATCAGCCTCTGGACAAGGCATACCACTGGAGTAAAATGACCTTGTATTGTTTTGCTTAGAAAATGCTTTTAATGTGTAGAAAAAAAACTTTTGAGATGATTTTCTAGCTATCTGAGAACATCTCATTATTTTGTTTCTTCACAATTATGTAAAATGGAGTTTTTTTTTTAAGTGTTTTCTTTTTCTCAAAGACTAGCATAATAACATGCGTGGCTTTGTGCTTTTAAAATGACATATTTTAGACCTCAGGGAAGAACATTTTTTTATGTGTAAATTCCTATTGTGATATTTTTAATGTGATATATATGTATATATACATACATATATATATTTGTATAAGTTCTGACTGACATTTAAAAACCTCAGATTGTGTAGATGTGAAATGTACTTCTTAAAAATATATATGTATGTTTAAAAAAAATACCTATAAGGTCTTTTAACAACTTGGGCTCTGGCTGTTGTGGAACTCACTATGTAGACCAGGCTGGCCTCAAACTCACAGAGATCCTCCTGCCTCTGCCCCCAAAACTGCTGAGATTAAAGGCGTGTGGAATGTCCACTACAGAATGTACATTTTGATGTTTTTGTTTCAAAGTGAAAGATATGTATTTTGCTGGATAAATACAGGAATCAAGAGTCTTACCCAGAAGGGTCTGGAGTATACATTTGCATGGGAGTTTAGCTATGTGAGTTTTAGACTTAAAAATAAAAAGTCTTTAGCTTAAAATTATGAAGAGCAGTTTTAATCACATATGATTTATATGTAATAAGCTTTGTGCATTGTACATTTGTGTCAACCAAAGTCCATATAAACATCCTGCAACCACCATTCCTGTTATGCTCCGTACTTCCTCTTCCCCAGAGTTCCCTCTCCCTCTTCGTAGTTATTTTCCCTTTATCTCCAGCTTTCACTTCCAGGAACTACTGAACTGACTGGTGTAGTTAGAGGACAGTTCAGGTTATTTTCGTGTTTCATACAAATGGAATCATTGTAATGTGTACTCTTTGGTGTCTGCTTTTTTACCTTGCCACAATGAAATGTGTCTTTGTTGTTGAGTGTATGGGAAGTTTGTTCTCTTTAATTGTTATATAGTTTTATATACCAAGGTTTGTTGATCATTCACTTGCCAAATCCTTGGGTTGTTTCCAGCTTTTGTCTATTTTCATTAAAGCTGTTAAGAACATTTTTCAATTTTCTATTTTCTCACAGATGTACTTGTTTTGGGTAGACCTAGGAGTTATATATACGTATATATATACACCCACACATACATATATATAACCTAGCTATACATATTTACATATATATATCCAACCATGTGAGAAACAATGAAAATGTTTTTCATAGTAATCCCACAATTTTGCTTCTTTACTGCCAGTGTGTGAGAACTGTAGGTTTTCTTTGGCCTTTTCATCTATTGCTGTAGCTTTTTACTTTGAGCCACTGTAATGAGCAAAGTGTGGTTTCACATTTGGGTTTTAATCTGCTTCTCTATTACCAGAGATGTTTCATGTGTTTATTGGGTGTTCATTCATGTGTCTTCTCTGCTACTTTTAACTCTTGTATTGTTTGTGTTGAGCTATAGGAATTGTCTGGGTCAAAGTTTTACTACTACATTCCTTTTTTTTCCCCTTTCTCTCTTTCTCTTTCAACTCTCTTTTTCCTCTCTGTCTCTGACTCTCTTTCTCTCTCACATACACACACAAACACACATACACACACACTGCAATATTTTCTCCAAGCTTTTGGTTTACCTTTTAATTTTCTCGTGAACTCAGTAGAACAAAAGGTTTGAATGTCCTTCAGTTTCTTCGTTAGTGGCTGGTGACTCCTATGTCTTGAAAGTTCTGCCTGTTAAGGAAGCATGAAGACCTTTCTATTTCTTTTTCCAGAGGCTAACATAGCTTAGGCTTACAGCTTTAGGTCTAGTGGGCATTTTGATTTTGATGGTTTGAGCTGGGCTTAGTGTTCACTTTTCTCCTTAAATTTGCTGGCTGTTTCTGTGCTGCATGTAGAGAAGAGCATTCACACACTCCAGTTATAGGTGCCAAGGTTTTATTTTGAATTTGACTTTGAAAAGTGAGTTAGGATTTTACATTCTTTTAGTGGACGTTGAAAATTTTTGATTGACTTTTTAGGATATCAGTTTAAAGGATTTGGAGGTGTTTTTTTTTTCTTTTGTTTGTTTCATAATATAATAATAATAATAATAATAATAATAATAATAATAATAATAATAGTAATAATAATAATAATAATAAATGGCAAGATGGGAACTCCAAAAACTCACAATGCCAGCTTCTCCTCATATGCCCTACTGGTTATGAATATAAAATAGATGGTGTGGGGTGTGTGTGTGTGTGTGTGTGTGTGTGTATGTATGTATGTATGTGTATGTGTGTGTGTGTGTGTGCATGTCTGAATAGAGCGAATTTGGAATATTGAGAGAGCACAAATAGTAAAAGTACAGTCTTTAAGTCATCAGTTTTAGAAATTTAATGACTTTTTTTTACTTTGTCTTAGCTTTGATTATAACTTTAGTATAGAAGCACTTTTCTATACTTTTGGTTTTCTCATATTTAATTACTGCTGTTTGAATCACCTTTGAGTTACTTCTGCTTCAACTTACGAAAAGAAATGCCTGTCAAGGAAGCTATGTCTGCAGAGACTGATCATTTGCCTAGAACGGCAGGATTTGAAGAGTAGGAGTGTTGCAATTCCAAAGGCTATGCCATTCCCTATCTTGGGCTAGCTTTAGCCCCTTGATCGCCATCCCTAGCTCATCTGTGTCAGCACTAACATTCTGTTACTAATAGACTAAAGATGTTTTAAAATCTTATTTGCTTAGTTCTGCCAACCAGAAACAAAGGATGCCATCAGATAGCGTCTGAAGCCTGTAGGAAAGTTTCCCCCATCTTGCTGTTACTGCCTCTCTGATATATTTAAACCGGCTCTAATTTGTCCTGTCTTTCTCTGTCCTATAAAATGCTGTCAAACTGCTTTCATATAGGAATGTGAAATTTGTTCCATGGTCTCTGAGATTTTCTCACACAGCCTCTTTGGGAAACCCTGAGGAGGCATCTGTCCCTTCCTTTCACTTCCCGTCTGGACTTCAGAAGTCATTTTCTCAGACAGTAGACATTGTCTGGTCAATACTTTGTGGTGGTGTGAATAAAAATGGCCCCACAGGCTCATAGGGAGTGCCGTTGTAGGAGGTGTGGCCTTGTTGGAGGTGTGTTGCTAGGGGCAGGCTACACTAGGCGTGGCAGTTCCTTCTGCTGCCTGGGGATCAAGGTGTTGAACTCTCAGCGCCTTCTCCAGCACATGTTGCCTGAAAGGCGCCATCTTTCCTGTCATGATGATAATGTACTGACCCTCTGAAACTGTAAGCCAGACACAATTAAATTTTTCTTTTCTAAGAGATGCTGTGGTCACAGTGTCTCTTAAAACACTCACTAAGATATACTTATTGAAATTTATTTTCTCACAGAAAGCGTATGTGCTTAAAACAAAAATTTGTGTGTTTAAATCACAGTCCTACATAGCCAGCAGAGGTGATGCGTCACACCAGCATGTGGTTCTGGGGACACCTTCTAGAGGAGGAACATCTCAGCACATAGTAAATGGGAGGTGTGTGTATGTGTGCGTATACATGGGTAGTAAAGAGCCCCAGGACTATCTCTTAGAGATTTCCTTAATCAAGGAAGAAGAGTTGGAAGGTCATTCAGACAGGTGGGCATGGATGCCTTCCTCAGCCATTGGTCTTCTGCTTCCATTTCTCATTCTAAGTGTTCTCTGCTTTCTTCTGGTCTCCCAAGTTTGAACATATGAATCCTTTTGGTGGTGTCCCTGGTCTTGTCACAGATAGAAGCCCTTCTTCGGTTTGTGAGGACACATTAGAAAGTTTGATTTTGTTTTCTAATTTTTAAAGATTCAAGAAAATTTTGTTTTATGTGTGTGGGTGTTTGCTTATATGTTTATGTGTGTACTGTGTGCATGCCTGATGCCAGTGGAGGTCAGTAGAGGGTCTTGGATCCTCTGGAACTAAAGTTGTAGATGGTTATGAGCCACCATGTGGGTGCTAGGAATCAAACCCAAGTCCCCTGGAAGAGCAGCCAAAATGTTGAGCTGTCAAGCCACCTCTTCAGCCCCAAGGCCTTTATTTTAGCTATGAAGATGGGAACATCTAGAAGAGGACAGAGCAGAGAAAGTAGTACACAGAGCATGGCCAGGAGACTGAACCTTGAGAGAACAGAGAGAGAAAAAAAGGGAGAGCAAGAGAGGAAGGCCAAGAGAGAGGGGCCCAAGAGGGGAAGACTAGAGAAAGCGTAGGTGGCTAGGAGAGGGGGTTTAGGGAATGAGGAGCTAGGGGAGGGAGGCCCATGAGCTGGAGAAGTGTAGGGTAATTGTGCTATTGAAGCATGGACACAAGTAGTGCTTTGGTATGCTAATAGACACCATAGATAGCCACTGATTCCTTTGAACCTGACAACTCACACTAAATCTTCAGTCCCCACCCCATACACACACACACACACACACACACACACACACACATTCTCTCTCTCTCTCTCTCTCTCTCTCTCTCTCTCTCACTCTAAGGCCTGAGGTCCTGTCCTTCCTTTCTCCCCTAAGACCCATGTCCTGTCCCCGCCCCAGATCTGAGTCCTTTCTTCTGTCTCTAAGGCCTGAGGTCTTCTCTTTCCTTCTCTTTCCCTTGGTCACTAGTTTTATTTTGTACTTTGTAAGTTTCATATTCCTGTAGCTGCTTTTATAAAGCAACTTTACAAAGACTCTTTGTTCTATAAATGCCTTTTGTTCTGACTTTTGCTTTCGATAATTACCCCATGCTTTTTATTCGCATTTATCGAGTAGGTACCCTTAGACAATTGGTTTCTTCATCATTTTATTTTTTTCAATACTTTGATTTATTTTTTTCCTTTTTATTAAGGAGCTTTTTCTTAGCATAGAAAACAGTGAGTTTTACTGTGCCAGAAGTACAGCATTGCATTGCGCTCGCTCCCATTCACTCTCCCTCCTCCCTCCGCCTGTCTCCTCCCTCCACACTTCCCTTCCGCTTTGCTTTTGTGTCTCACTCAGTTTCTTTGGGTTTTTCCCTCCTTTGTAATTCAAATGACATTAACCTTAATAGGTAAGCTTATTTTTATTAATCTGCCGTGTCCCATTTGATGTTAATTTGTTATATTTTATATTACAGTTTTTCTATTTTTGTAATAGAAAAATAGACTTTTAAAGTATCTCTAAGTTATTCATTTCTTTTGCTATTTTTGTAGTTTTCTCCCTAATATTCTCATTCTAATACTGTTAGAATTACAACTTCACACAGTGTCCCTGGTCTTCTAGGAAGGCGATTTTATTTTGGTGCCCTATTGTGAGGAATGGCCACATTGACGGAGCATGCTGGCTCTGATACAGTGGTGCTGCCGGGTGCTGCCTTGTCTGTCTTCATGAGTCGAGTGTACTGCCTACGAGGTATAGCTAGTCACACAGGAAGCTTGGAACCCAGTGAGGGATATTATTACAATTCAGTTTTTCCAGCGTGCACCCTGAGCTTGACAGGCTCTTTTTGCCCAGTAAAGACATTGATTCCTAAAGTCTGCAATGACCACAAAATTGGCCATTTGTCTTTTTCACAAGTGAAGTTCTGTTATTGGACCAGAGTCATTCACTGCCTTAATGTCCTTGCTCCCATTAAGAGATATCATTGGATCTGAAGTTGTCTAGTTTGTGTGTGGACTCTATGCTTGTGGAGAGTTTTACTACCATTTAATCTTTTAAACTTGGCAATTCATATGTGAAAAGAGAGAAGACTTACATGTTAAGTTAGAAGTTCAGCTTTGAAGCCGCATGGCATGGTAGGTCTGGTGAGTAGGCCTACTTTCCTTCTACTGTTTGGTCATCAGGCGCAGAGGGAACTGTCATCCTCCATCCTTCTGAGGCCTGGATCATTGATGGCTTCTGTAGAGTGTGGTTTCTTTGTGACCTGACCAAGATGCCTAGTAAAATGAACATGGGGCTTCCTCAGAAAACTAAAGACAGAACTGCCATGTGATCCAGCTGTATCCTTTCGGGGCTGTGCCCAAAGGAGCTTGACTCAGAATACTATAGAAATACCGTGTATCTGTGTTTATTGCCAGAGGGTTTACAATAGCCAAACTAGGGGTTAAGCCCGTCAGGAGATGAATAGACCAAAAACAGGCGATGTGCATGCACACACACACACTGAGTGGAGTTTTATTCAGCTACAAAATTACTGAGTGAGTGAAATTGTTTGCAGAAAAATGGAACTGGAGATCATTGTATTAAGCAGCACAAATCAGACCCAGACAAATAATCCATGCTTTCTCTGTTATGTAGCTCACACACTCAGGAGGAAGGCTAATTAGAAGGAGGGGGGTTAGGAGGAGTTGGAGAGAGGATGGGCGGGGGAGGGGATAATGGAGTAAATATAATTAAAGTTCATGGTATAATTGACTAGAAGTGTGATGAAGCCTGCCATTTTGTACAGTGCCCTTGGCTGCTCCTCATCCAGGGTGCGGCCTTGTGACAGTCCCATGCACACTGGTGGTGTCATTAGGTAGGTCTTGTTTAGGCAGCTGTATTGCTGGAATTTCATGGGTGCACTTCCCTGTCATGTCTAAAAGACACTATCTAGCAACAAGAGATTTTGTCTTCTGGCTCTTATAGTCTTTCCTCCCACCTCTTCTGTGGCGTTGTTCCTTGAGCCTCACTTGAGTTTTCACAACACAGGCAAAAAACCACCACCACCACCAATAACAACAACAAAACAACTAACCAATACAAAACAAAAACCCCCAAAGCAAACAAAACAAAATCAAATAAAACAAAGCCCCACATGCTTTTGTGAAAATACAAGACAGGCTGCAGGCCAGTTTCTGATGGTCCTTATTTATGAGTAGAAGCTCCCCGTCTTTACTGTGCATTTCTGTTGGCCTTCAGTCTCTGGAACTCCCTGCTGGTGCCCAGTGAGTTCTGCTTATAGCACTGTAGAGCTCGCTGGCCCACAACTCCAAACTCTTCAACATTGCTCCTCCCCCAGGCAGTTCAGAAGTCTACATGGGCAGACTTGTCACTGCGAAGACCTCATTTCTGGTAGTAATTCTGTTAGTCACTTTTCTCTTCACTGTGACAGACTATCTGACAGAAACAGTGTAAGAAAGGATTTATTCTAGTCACAGTTCAGGAGACAGAGTCTATATTACTTGAAAAAACTTGGAGGGGTGCGTGTATGTGTGTGTCTGTCTGTGTGTAGGCAAACGCCCATGCATAAAACAAAACAAAATCTGCCCTTATGGGGGACATTTTCTATTCAGACTGTGGCTCACACTGATGTGTACCTCCCCGCTTTCTCCCGAGGGTGCTTTAACATATTTCAGCTCTGAAACCTGTGCTTGTGTGCTGCAGTCATGTGATTCTGAAAACGGGATTGATGTAAAAACTAGTCTGAGAACATGAGGATTGACACTCCTTTGAAAGACAGTTTTATCACCATTTAATCTCTTAAAAAATGCATTTGTCAGCAGTGAGGTGTTTTACACGAGAAAAAGAGGAGATTTTACTAAAATCAAATTTGGCATGTTTCTGAGAGGATGCTGCTCCTGTAGGCAGAGTTTCAACTTGTCCTAGAGACAGTGGCTTGGAAGAACTGACAGCTGAGGAGTCTGGGAAGATACAGAAGTGAGACTTTGTAATGAACCAGTGTGAGAACAGAATGTTTGCAGGAGGATGTTTAATACACATATGGCCAAATGATGCATGCTTCAGGAGAGCCTCGAGGATAACTGACAAGTCCATTTTTATTAAATTTACTGGGTTTCTAAGTCCTTATCTGCCCGCCAAACAAAGCCCTAATAGAGCAGTGGTCAGTAGCTGGCTGCCCCCTCATCCCAAGCGCTTGTCTGAAACACTGAGCTCAGGAAGTCAGTCACCGCTTCTCCAGTTGATAAACAGTAACTGCTGCAGGACTGGCTGCTCTTCCAGAATACCCAGGTTCAGTTCTCAGCACCCACATGGCACCTCACAACTATCTGTAACTCCAGTTCCAGGGGATCTGACACCCTCACACACACATGTGCAGGCAAAATGCTCATAAGATATGAGCCAACGCTCATAAGATAATAATAAATAAGTTATATAAAAGTAAAATAAAAAAATACTAACTGCCACAGGCTTCTGGAAGGCTAGGTATTAGAGAGTCAACAGCAGTGGTTCTCAATCCTCCTAATGCTGTGACACTGTAATACAGTTCCTCAAGCCGTGGTGGCTCCCAGCCATAAAATTATTTTTGTTGCTACTTCATAACTGTAATTTTACTGCTGTTATGGATCGTAATGTAAATATCTGATATGCATGATATTTGATATGCTATCGTTGAGGGTGTCATGACCCACAGGTCGAGATCTACTGATCTACAGAAGAAACCCAATAAGGGCCCTATGTTAGGCTGCTGTGCTCTCCAGTGGAGTAAGGTAGAAGACAATCCTTCCTTGGCTCCAGAGACAGGAGGAAGCTCCCCTTGGTTTCTTCCTGAGTCTCCTTGGACCTGTATGGGCCTGTCGGCTACTTGGGAAAGCTTTCAGGGATAGGTGCTCCGGGTTCAGTGACTTAGTCTGTTGCCTTCTGCAACTTGGGCATTGAATTTATTCTCTCAAAAGTCAGGCCACTTGTTTTTTAAGATGGGAATTACGCTGCCGGCCGCAGTGAGATGCAGTTCTGGAGGCTGTCCTCACCTGCTCACTTGTGCATCTCTCCCCAGTACAGGGAAAACGGAGTTCCTGTTCGGGGTCAGGCACTGCTCAGGGCAGTTAGGACAGCAATAATAAAACAAAGCTTCTTGTCCCCACGGAGTCTAGTGGGGAATACCATCTTACACAGCCCATTCAGAGTGATTTCTCCCACAAGATGATTCTGATGGTCCGAAACTGTGCATGTCATGGAGAGGGGGGAGAGGAGTTTTCTGTAGAGGAGAGGCTGGCATAGGGCTCTTGATCAGCCCTGACCTGTGTTCTTTTAAGGACAGCAGAAAGGCTGTGTTTAGAGGAGAAAGAATTAAATTAGACAGGGATGGGGCAGATCATGTAAAAAGTATTCCTAGGGGCTGGAAGGATGACTCTGCTGTTAGAGGCAAGGCATACAACCAAAACAGACAGTATTTTAGGGCTGCAAGATCGCTCGGTGGGCAGAGGCGCTTGCCACCTCACCTGAGTTCAGTCTTACGAGCCTGCATGGTAGAAGGAGAGAGCTGAGTTCTGAATCCTCTGATCTCCACATGCATACTGTGACGTGCGCGCACGCGCATGCACACAGACACATGCACACGTGCGAGCATTAAGTAAATGATAGATAACCTAAAAAGTATTTAAAATAGTTTCACTGTTCCTTTTTTACTTAGGCCTCTTTAAATACTAAGCCCTGTGGGGGTAGGGGTTCTTCTGTGCCTCGTTAGGGAAGTTTGGTGTGCTACATGGAAGTACTGTACTGTTCTCCCTTCTTATGAGGACTAGGGAGCCAGTGAAGAGTCAGCAGTACAGCTCAGCCTTCTCAGGAGTAGCTCAGTGTTAGCAGTGAGAAGCTGGGCTTCAGCGCTGCAGGGATCTGCAGGTGGTGCTGAGTTAGTTAGCTGTTTGTTTTTAATAAATAAATGTTATCTCTTTATTGTGCTGAAGGGCACATGCATACCATAACACATGTATACCATGTATGGAGGTCAGAGGGCAATGCATGGAAGTCGGCTCTCTCCTTTCAGCATGGGAATCTTTGGGAAGGAGCTCAGATCTTCAGGCTTTACCTGCTGAACCATTGGCCATATTTATTCATTTTACATATTATTTATTTATACTGGGGATTAAGCCCAGGGCTTGGGCAAACTATCCAAAGGCTGCATTCCCAGATTTTGTTGAATATTTGCTAAAAATTGACCGTATTTATATTTATTTTTTAATTTTTTGTGTGTTTTGATACAGGGTTATGTATTACAGGCTGCCCTTGAACTACATTGTGCCCCATTAGCCTTAGACTTAAACAGTCCTCTGCCTGGGCTTCTGAGAACTGAGATTATGGGTATGCACTGCCGTGCCTGGCTTGCTCAGTGCTTTTAAATGCCGTCACAAGGGCAGCTGGTACTCTGACTAGCGCAAAGCGTCATTTCAGGTCATTTTGCCTAAAGGTAACTCTCTATCTTTATCCGACTAGCGCAAAGCGTCATTTCAGGTCATTTTGCCTAAAGGTAACTCTCTATCTTTATTCCACACTTATTTTCAACCATTCCCATGTATGTTCCCCATATTGAATTTCTCAGTGAATTTTCAGTTAGGGGTATTTTTCTCTGATTCATTTCTGATTTAAAGATTAGAGTTAAAAAGTAACTTGTTTGATGAAATGCTCTAATAGAAACTGTTCTGGCTTGCCTTATGTCAAACTTGTACAGGATATGGCATCTTTTCGTTTTCTTTTCAGTTTTTATCTATCAAAGTCTGTCAGACAGAGAAATGCACAGCCCGTCAGTGCACAGAATAAGTGATTTCCCTTGCCAACATGTCTATACCAACACCACCCAGGCCAGGAAACGAGCCACGGTGCATCGCTGGGCGCCTCCTCCATGGCTCTGTCCGGCACTGCCCTTTCCAAAAACCCCACACATAAAATCAATGTGTTACATTTCAGTTTCCATTTTATATTTTAAATTATAGTTGAACTTTGAGTATGATGTGAAACTGATTTCCCTCCTTCCATGTGAATGTCCACTTGACCATGTTTTGAAGAGACTATCTTCTCCAACTTCTGTGCACTTCTCCCCTTGTCACAAATCAAGTGGCTGTACTAGGAACCTTTAATTCACCTGTACTCTTGGTATTGTTGATATGCGCCTCTCACCCTGGGTGCCAGTCTGTACATTTTAAGATGAACAGCAACATTCTAGTCTCTGTATAGGCCAGTAGTAGCCCCAGTTTTGACTACCCAACTGTTCTTCACAGATAATATTGCCAATTCCTATAACTTATAAGTAACACTGTTGCTTATATGTTTATATTTGGTAGTGTGGCTCCTTTAGCTCTAGGCAGCCATTTATCTACTTTGTGTCAATACAAATGCCTATTCTGCACATACTGTCTGAAATCAAACAATATGTGGTCTTTTTATGACTGGCTTTAAAAGTTGGCTTAAAGTTAACATACAAAATAATGTACAGTGGATTTTATTATGTCATTTTCATACCTTCTTTGTTCTCATGTATCCCTCTTTCCCATTCCACTCATTTGTCCTCCTGTCTTCTCTCTTGTCAGGCCTTTTCCTCTGACCCTGTATGTCCTTTTCTGCTGTCAGGTCACATGTATTCTATTGCCTCTTTTTCTTTTTCCTACTCCCTCAACCCTGAAGATCTCTCCATCCCTTCTTGTCATGGTCCTCATTCTAGTTCATGATTTACACACACACACACACACACACACACACACACACACACACACACTCATGCACACACATGCACGCACGCACGCACGCACCTACCCCTCCTCTCCAATTTTCCCATGCTTGTCTGTCTAAGTCTGTCCTGTTTTGCTTAACATAATAATACTCAGTTGCATCCATTTTCTGGCGAATGCCATGATTTCATTTTTCTTGACTGGAATAAAATCCCATTCTATATGGCCTACATTTTCTTTATTCATTCATCTGTTGATATGCATCTAGGCAGGCCTCATTTCATAACTACAGTGAACAGTGCAGCGGTGAGCGTGGATGTACAGGTATGTCTGTGGGCGGACTTCAGATCCTCCGTGAATACCCAGGGATAGTAGAGCAGGTCCGTGGTGGTTCAGGTTTAGACTGCCACATTGATTTCCGTAGTGGCTGCCACAATTTACAGACCTATCAGCGGCATCTGAGGCTTCCCCTTTCCCCACATCTTTGCTAGCATTTGTTGTCGTTTATTTTCTAGGTGTTAGCCATGATGATGGAATCTCAAAGCAGTTTTAGGTTTTGTTTTTCTGATGACTAAGGCTGTTGAGTATTTTCAAACATTTATTACTAGTTTATTTTTCTTTTTTAGAGTTACCAATTCAGTTTACTAGGCATCTACTGATTCCAAGATTTTTTTTTTACTATGTGTGTGTTCCTTCTGTAGTGTAGTTAGTAAGCCACCGTCTGATGTATAGTTGATGTGAAGATTAGTTTTATCAACTCAACACAAACTAAAGGGACCCAGGAAGAAGAAATCACAGTTGAGGAACTGGGACCATCAGATTGACCTGTGGGCACGGTCTTTGGCCCATTTTCTTGATTAACAATGATGTATAGAGGGTCCAACCCATTGTGGGTGGTACTGCCTGTGGACAGATGGGCCAAGGAGATAAAAGAAGAGTAGCTGGGCCAGCCAAGGGAAGTAGGTCAGTAAGCAGGGTTCCTCTATGGTTTGCAATTTAGTTCTTGCCTCGGACCTCCTGCTTTGACTTCCCTCAGTGATGGACATGACTTAAACTGAAATAAACGCCTTCCTCACCAAGTTGCTCTTCACTATTTTATCAGAGCAACAGACTGCAAAAGAGGGCAGTTGGCAAAGACTTTCTCCCATTTTGAAGGCTTTCTTTTCTCATTTCGGTGCTTGTTTCTTTTGTTGTGTAGAAGCATTTCAGTTTCATGTCAGTTTCAGTCACCATTTGTGACTGGTTTCTTTTACTTAACATAGTAAAGTAGAACGGGTTTTTCCTGTTATCATATGTATAAATACACGATTATTTTTATTAGCAAGTGATGATCTTATATGGTATATTACCTTCTGCTTATCCATTCACCTTTTGATAGACTCAGATTTTTGCAGTTTTTATTATAAATCATGTGGATATGAGTCTTTTCTTTAGTAAACAGCTAGGAATGGGAGTGGTGAGTCACTGGTAATTTTGTTTTGCTTTTGGAAGAACTGTCAGTCAGTCTTCATAGAAGGGTCTAATGCTGTCCTCAGTGTTAGGCACCCAGTGTAGGTTTTGCAACTGGATGGAGCTACTGTGTCCTAAACTATTTGTTACACTGAAGCTTCGTCTTAAACAATATTCTGAATGTAATTCCACCCTGTGGTTATTCGGAGCATCGGCTACCTCCAGTCTATGTCTGACTCATGTTAACTGTTGAAGGTTTTGTTCTGTTCCCTACTCTACGACTCACTTAGCACAATCCCGGTCTGTATAATCAATGTAATTACCCCCATCCACCTGCATAAATGCCCTGGAGGCTTTGGTTTCTGTCATCACTTTTAGTTCTGGTCATTATTTTTAGGCACTTCTTAGGCATCTTCATTTTTTTGTTGACAAATTCACTTTCATGATGATGAAATGTCATACCAACATCTGTCTATAAACTAGTACAGCTGTTAAAGGAGGAGTGTTTCCAAATATATACTTCCATTCAGTCTTTCTTTTGGTTTATTGATGTATCTAACAGGAAAAAAGTGTACATCTTTATGATGAGTAGTGTACATGCATGTTGATACATTGTGAAATGATCACAACAGATGACCACATCCATTATCTCCCATCATCACTGTTTGGTGTTACGTGACTGTGGTCACTGTGCAGTACCTTATTTCTGCAGAACATTCATATTTCCAAACTGAACCAATGTTCATTTAAACATTTAACCATCACCTCCATGTTCAACCTGTCCCCTCCTCTGACAACCACCATGGTCATCTTGGCTTTTCTAAGTTCAGCTTTTTTAGTCGCTGCATGTAATGAGTCTGTGCAGTGTTTGTCTATGTTCTTGCTCATCACAGATTTTCCCTTATCTCTCTTCTGGGTGATACTTTGTGGTATATTTTTCTTATTACCCTTCTGTTGGTGAGTATAGATTGACTCTGTGTCATTGCTGTTGGGAATAGTGCTTCCATGAACATGGAAGTGCAAATGATTCTTTAGAACACTGACTTAATTTCCTTAACTCTTTACAACACTGACTTAATTTAATAGCAAATACAAGCAGAAGGGGGGTTGCTGGATCAGAGCGTAATTCCAGTTTTTGAAGAATCTCTACCATGTTCTCCATGGTGTCTACATAAACTTTCCTTCCTAATCTTTGTTCTGTGCCTCTTTTTCCTATATTTCCACTGACATATTTTTTAAAAATCATTTTTATTAATAGCTATTTTGACCAGTGTTAGGGTTTTGACTCGTTAAAAGTCAAACATTTTTGCTCTTTTATTTCCCTGATGATCAGTGATGCTGAGAATGTTTTCATGCATTGTTGGTCATTTATATTTTGGGTGTTAGGAAATACTGTTCTGATTTTTTTGTTGTTGATTTTAAGAAATCTGGTTACTGTTTTGTTGCTCTCGTGTTATTTGAGTGCTTTATATCAGAATTCTGAGTGATGATAAACATTGGTAGAGATGAAAAAGGATTCTGAGTATTGTCAAAAGATGACTTCAGAAGGGGGATTATTTTAGAATAATTCAGTAAAATTGGAAATATATCTGTTTTATTTGAAAGACACTTAATGTGTTTCAAATACAGAAAACAAGAAGGAGGCCCTGGTGCCAGGTCGGTGTGTGTGTTCAACGCCAACTGTCCTTGCAGACCGTTAGGCACAGCTCTCGGGGTAACCTCACTTTCCTGTCAGGTTTCCTGGCTGACTGTCCTTGATGCCACCCCCCTGTAGTTTATCACCTATTTCTTGATTCTTACAGCTGGTTTCATTTTGAAAGCCTTGTTTACCTGCAGATTCTCTCCTATCCCCTCTACACCCCTTATTTGTTGAAGAAACACAGTTGATTTTCCTGAGTTTTCCAGAGCCCAGGTTTTGATGGCTGCAGCATCAGAGTCTAACTTGCTTCTCAGTTTGTTCTTTGCCTTTGTAGTTGCATTGAGTTGCTTAGTAAGATGTAGGTGCTTTAATTGGGGCTCTTGGGAGAAAGAATGAGATGACTTCATGTGTTATATTTTCCTATTAGGTGGCTGTCATTGTCTCTTCTTAGGGACTGAATAGTTACTGACATGTTCTGGCAATGCACTATCCATTTTTTAACTATCCATTGTGGACACCTGGCTTTAAACATATCCAGTATATTTTAATTCAGTGTGTTTGCTACTCATTGTATTTCTTTCTCATGCTCAAATTGGCCCATAATTAGATAATGAGGGCCTCTTCAAGTTGGTTTCTGAGTCATTTTCCATGACCCTACTATTAGCGGTTTTTGCTAATACATAACAAGATGTTTTGGGCTGCTATCTTATCTTATTTTTATCTTATCCTATTCCTAAAGTTAGTCACTCCTTCAAATACCTCTGGTTTCTTTTAATGGAAAGAGATACCTGAAAAACAGTCTACATTTTAGGAGTACTGAATTACTCATTATTTCTTTGTAGAGGACAAATACATATTTTGAAGATAAATTACATAAAGAACATGTAAAATACTTGTGATTGGAATTTGGGTCTAATTGGTTTCCATATAGGGTCTTCAGCCTTGCTTTTTGTCTCTCTCATTGCCCTGTGCTGAGGGTTCTTATGTAGTAGTTAATTCTGATATTATAATGTCAGGTTCCTGATTTTTTCAGTTGTACATTTTCAGTGGAATAACTCTGATATGACCAGTGCTAAGAAGGATTCCTGAAAACCGTTGAGCATCTGCTGCCACACTCTTTTATGTCTCGCTCTGAGTTTGCCTTGTTGGAGCATGGGCTCTCCCCCTCCCCTGGCATGTGCCTTTTTGAGCCTTTCTGCGTGTGTCTCTGGTATTTTGCATGTGCAGGGCTTGATTCTTTAGGCAAGCACATACTAAATTCTCACCACTGGTTCATAAGTCTGCTATCTCTAGCTATGTGGTTGTCTGAACTTCATTGTCTAATCTAGTGGCTCTGAAACATTAGTGAGTATCACATTCACCTGGAGGCTTTTGGGTGTTTGGTCAGTCATCAAATAACATAGATTTAATTTTCCCATCAGGAGGCGTGTGATTGCCTTTTCTTCTGAACTGAGTACTTACTGACTCTCACAAGTGATGAACTGGTTTCACTCTTTAAAGTGTTTTTCAGAATGTCCGGGTTTAAACCTTTCTAATGTTTAGGCCACAATCTAAGACACAGTGTGTTTGGGTTGTGTCTGCTGTAAGTTTGGTTTTTTTGAGACAGAAATTCATGTAGCCAAGGATGACCTTGAACTCCTGATTCTGAGGTTTTCATGGTAGTATTTGAAAAGATGTAAAAATGCTGTGTGTGGTTTTACTTTTTACAAAGTTACATTTTTTTAAATACTATTTTTAAAGCAAAAATAGACCAGTAACATTTTTGATTAAGAAAAGTAACAAACATTACGATGATTTCTTGAATTTGTAAAATGGTCTGTCTACCAGTATACTGAAGGGGTATCTTTTCTGTACCTTTCATTTATGGCTGTTGCATTGTTCTCTATCATTTTAGATTAGAAAATAAGAATAGGAACCTAAGTGATACATGCCATATGTCCATATAAGAGATTTTGTTTGTGGTTATCTTTGTGGAGTAACAATACATCCAAACAAGCTTTCTCTTTCTTAGTCATGAGCTTCCCTTCTAGTTTACCCCATCTGCTCAGCAGAGCATATTGAGTGTCAGGCTGTTGTTTAATAGGCCTTTGTAGTGGAACTTTTAAACCAAACCTTAGACTTTCGTTATTCAGGAGATATTTTATTAAAAATAGAAAAGCAGAAGCGTCCTGTAGCTCAGTGCAGGGGATTCTATCAAGAATTTCCTTAAGTTTTAGGTGGAGACCAAGAAGGGCTACTTAAAGAGCAGAAGCAGAAAGCTGGGATACTTTCTAGTGTGTCATGGTTCAGATATCCATAGTCCACCTTTCTAAGCACCTCTACAGATTCCTGGATTCCTGTACCTGGCAGGCTCTGGAACAGCTGACACCCTCCTTCCCTGTTGCCTCGTTTCTCATATGTCAGCCACTCTGACTTTACCGGTCCAGACTAGTGGCTCTGACTTCAGTGCACACCAGAATTCCTGATGCTGGGCTCCACAGGTACTGATCCTCCCTGCATTATTACAGCATGCTCTGTTGAACATGAAAGATATAAATCGAAAACACCAACTTTACAGTGAACATTCTGTGAACATAACATTTCTTTCTAAGTCAGTTCTTACATATCTTGTCAAAATCTCAGTGAAATTTTTATGAAACTGGATAAGATGAACTGGAAATTTGTAAGAAAAATCAGAGGCCTGGGAATAGCCAAGCTTTTGGAGAGCAAGTTAAGGTCTCTCTGCTACTCAGGCATGCAGCACGGGAACAGCGACCTTGTAGTATGACAAACAGGAACAAAAAGATCAGTGCAGCGAATTGACTCTTTCAGGTTTTTCTTTTCTTCCTCTTCCCTCATACATTGTGAATGGACTGCAGCTTCCCCTTCCTCCCCTGCTTCCAGCCTCTCTCCCGTTCTCTCTCCCTGGATCCACCCCACCCTGGTTCACTTCACCTCAGAGAAGAACAGTCCTTCAGTGGAGCGCACTGAAGCAGGGTCATACCGAGAGGGATGTGAAAGAGGTAGTGGAGGGAGTGTCATAAATTGATAGGAAAAGAGGGAATGCTCTAAAAGTTTACCTGATGCTTAATAATTGTATGGAGAGTCAAACTGTGTTTTAACCTCATGCAGTCCACAAATATAAATTCAAGTAAATTATATTTGAAAAACAGGAAAATACAGGAATTAATGGACTACCTAGAAGCATTTTCAAGCAAATAAAATTTGCCTTTGTCACTCTTAGAAGTATAGCATTGTGTCCCAAAGCAAATTGTGCATATTTAGTGAGGCAGCACTCAGGAAGTTAGAAGCATGCACCAGTACAACACTCTGCAGAACACAAGACTACTGCACTAAATTCACAATGGTGTTTGTATCTTAAGCTGCTAGATAAATGTGACTAGAAGACTGTGATTGAGGTTACAGCTGCATCTGATATTTTATTATTTTGAAATCAGAGTGTTTGAACATAATATCTAATGAACTGTTAGTATCGAGCGAGTATCAAGCAATGAGGAAAAGGTTGAATAAATTGCAGCACTTAACATTCTATGATATATTTTTCCACCATTCAAAAGAATGAGTTATACACAAGTCATTATATATGGAAAGATTTTAAAGAGATACTACATAGGAAAACAAGATGGGGTATAGAGTCATCTGCTTAAAATACAGTGAAGAACAGATTATGTAAGTCTGTGGTCTGTTTTTGTCTGATCAGATAAACAGGAAAGACTGTGGTGGGGTCTGTCTGGGCTGTGAGGGTGAGAGCAGCCATCCAGTGATGGGAGAAAGAAGGAAGATAAGCAGCAGGGAGTCAGGGAAAATGGGAAATGTACTGTCTAGCATAGATGATGGGATTTTGTTTATTTATGAAAACTCCCCCTCCCCTGAAACAGGCTGTCCTGAAACTCACTTTGTAGACTAGGCTGGCCTTGAACTCACAGATATCCACCCGCCTCTGCCTCCTGAGTGCTAGTATTAAACACATACACTACCATGTCCAGCTTGTTTATAAAAACTTTTATTCATATTTTAAGAGATCACATAGCTACTCTATGTAAGAGCAAGAAATGACCTGAGGGGAATTGCCTGTGTAGTTGACTAGTGGCTGAGATGAAACTTAGTAAAAAGTCAGCCAGGCAGAGATGCCCCCCGCCCCATAGAAAAGAATGAACTACTCAATGTTTTCTTTGCTATAATTTCTAAACAATTTATGTGGTCAAATTAAAATGCTTTAAACATTTTCTCTGTTAATATTTATAGTTCTAATATTTATGCTTCTAGTTTCAATGAGTTCTCTTTGATAATCAATAAGAAGTGTGCTAGATGCTGTAAAATGCCAGTAGATACAAGTAACAGCTGAGATACCTTATAAAATAAGAAGCTCTTTCTGAGGAGGTAAGAGCTCCTCCTCCCTCTTCTCACTGTGCCCTGAGGGCAATAAGGAAGGCGTGTGCCTGTTGTTGTTGGAGACTGATGCCTTAGTATAGGTAATTCAAGATAATGGGTAATCTTTTGAAATTTCAATTTTTTTCTTTCCAGTGTGCGGGATGACAGAATTCGAGTAGAGAGGATGAGTAACACTTACTTTGACTACAGCTCTGCTTTCCAGACAGTTACCGAGTTTTATGCCAGAAAGGCAGTTGACTGGCAGGGTAAGTCTCGCTCCTGTTAGCCACGTGTCTTAACTGCACTGATAGCAGCTGTGGGTAAAGGCGTGAGTGTGGCTTTCGGCTCAGTGACAAGCCGGAAGCAAGAGGAGATACGTGGGAGCGCCCGAAGTCGTGGAGAACACCATCGCAGCCGGCCTGTTGGGCTTGAGCATGTTCAGCCAGCACTGAGAAGCCTGAGGCAGGACAATTTTTAGGGTTAGCCTAATCTGGTTTAGTGGGCAAAACCTATTTCAGTAGAAAAGAACAAGACAAAACAGCCACGACACATAGACGACCCAACAGCATGAGGTCACCGCTGCAGTGCCTCTCTTGTCTTCTAGACTGTCCGCCATCTGCTGGTGTAGTCTAATGCTCTTTAGGAAGGTGTATTTGACCACCCCTTCTTCACCTTTAGAGATGGCTCGCATCATTGCTTAATAGAATGTATACAGTGTTTGATAACTGTTCTGATAAGTCTAGCATTTTAGAGGGTGGGTTACCAGAATTATTGTGCCAGCACATTAGTGAGCAGACTCAGTATGTGTGTTAAACATTGCATGTTTGATTCACATTTGCTTTCACAGAGTAGGACATGATTGTGTATGCACGTTTGCTCCTATCAGTCCAGGTTTTGTTAGCATCAGTTACAGGGTTGACAAGATGAAAACTTACTTCCTGTTCTCTCAGGACAAATTTTTCCTCTCTGTACACCTGATCTTACCCTGTAAGGAGGAAATCTCATGCCACATCCTGTAAAGCACTTGCATTTAGCCCTTTCTCCAGCGCCTGCTTAAGCCTTTCTGTCTTGACCTTTCCCCGTCACCTCAGCACTGAAGTCTGGTTTCATATGCCTTTAAATTTAATGAATGTCTGAGACTGTGTGCTACTTCTGAGAGCAGCATGGACTAGCATCCAGGTCTCATCTCCAGTTCAGTTAAACACATCACAAGACACCACAGTTCTTTCTGGGCCTGCAATTAACTGAAAGGTTGTGGGATGGAAAGCAGCCTGTCTGCCAGGCACGTGTCCTCTTGGTGTGAGCCGTGCTCACAGCAGCCTTTAGTGGGGCTTAACTTTTCTGTCCCCAGGTGACAGCTTATGGAAAGGGCGGAGGCTCATCTGTGGGTATGAGGTGCCCTGGTTTAGAAGTTCAGTGCCCTTCAGGAGTCTCTCCGTGGAGTCTGAAGGAAGATGGCAGATTGTAAGGGTCAGTGCACTCAGGGATGGTCAGCACTCCGGGTTTGAGTATGTGTGCAAGCCAGATGTAACTCATTGACTTGAAGGCATTCTTACTGGAGACAATGCTGTCTCCTAACACTCTGCTTTTACAGTTTCTAGGGAAACAGAACTAGAAGATTAAAGTGAGTTCTCAGTGGAGGAGAAGGGCTGTTTTTCAGTTTTTACCTTCCTAATGCTGTGACCGTTTAGTTCCTCATGTTGTGGTGACTCCAGCCATAAAATTATTTTTGTTGCTACTTCATAACTGTAATTTTTCTGCTGTTATGACTCATAATGTAAGTATCTGTATTTTTCTGATGCTCTTAGGTGACCATGTAAAAGGGTTGTTCATCCTCCAGAGAGGTCACGGCCCACAGGTTGAGAACTGCTGCCCTAGGCTTGTGAACAGCTTTAGTTAAATGAAGCATTACATTACTGAAGCACAAAGGGCATTTTGTAATACTTTTTCATTTCTGTTAAAAAAATCAAACAACACAGTTGAAGTTTCTGCCCTTATCCCGTGTCTGTCAATGGATGATCATTGACGGTTTGCTGTCATCCTTAGGATTGTCTTATGAGTGAACCTGCCTACCTGTGTCTGTGTAACATGCATAGTGTGTTAGGTGGTGACAAACACTAAGCAGAAAGTAAGTAGAGAAGAGGGTTGAACTTTTGTTGGGCTAGCCAAAGAAAACCTTGCTGAGAAGATGGGAAGATGGTACGTAGCTGAGGTGTGGACAGAGACGAGGGAGTCGGGAGGGGAAACCATCCCGACACACAGGCAATAGTATCTCCCACAGAAACAACCAGGAGTACAAAGCTTAGAGGGCACAATACTGGGTTGGGAAGGGATAGCAGGATCCACACATTAGACAGGGTAACTGAGGGGAGATGAGAAACAAACTTCTGAGCAGAAGAGAGGAGGATAGCTCCTTGGGGTTGGTGGATGGTTTTGAGTGAAGGTGTCTAATGATCACACATCCACGTTAGAAAGAATTCTTTGGTTGCATTAAGAATACCCGGTAGGTGCAGGGTGGAGCGGGTGCCTGGATGGAAAGCTATTGTAGTGTTTTCATGGGAGGGATGAGGGTGACTTGACGCCTCTTTGCCCAGGCCTGTAGCAGTGTGCTGGGGACAGCATTCATGTTCTCTGAGACAGCTGTCAGTCATTCTTTCAAAGTAGGCGTATCATAATCTGGATTTGCCAATATTTATTTAATCATTGCTCTGTGGATCTTTATTTGGGTTGATTGTAATTTTTTTTTTGCTATTATAAATATTTGTCAATCCACCTTCTCGCATACAATCCTTGACATATAGTTTAGAGTATTTATAGAAAATCGTTAACATTTTTCATTTTTCAAAAATGATTCAGTCTGTCGAGAAATGTCTTTTTTTTTTCCCCTATGCCATAAGTTTTTTGTAGTCACAGTTTGGTTTCCAAATGCAACCTTGGTATAAATGATATAAATTATTATTTTTATAGATGAATTTTACTTAAATATATTTTTATTAATAATAATGTTCTGTTTTTAGGCTCTCAGAGTTTCTCTGGTGTCATTAACTTGGAGAAGCCTGTGATCTGCTCTTTGGCCGCCATAATAAGGTACCTCAAGGAATTTAACCTGGAAAAGATACTATCTAAACCAGAGTAAGTAATGTCTCAAAAACTTAAAAAAAAAAAAAAAAAAAAAAAAAGACTGGAGGAGAATTACAGTCAAAATATTTTATAGGACATTTGGTGGGTGCCTTGTATTGCTGTGAAAAGACACCATGACCAAGGCAGCTCTTATAAAAGAAAACATTTAATTGGGGGCTTTTATACAGTTTCATAGGATTAGTCCAATATCATTATGGCAGGACCATGGCAGTACACAGGCAGGCATGGTGCTGATAGCTTTACAGCCTGACCCACAGGCAGCAAGCAGAGATAGATGCTGGGGTTCCGGGGGAGGGGGCTTTTGAAACCTCAAAACCCATCCCCAGTGACACACTTCCATCAACAAGGCCACCCCTCTTAACCTTCTCATCCTCAAACAGTTCTAATCCCTGGTGACTAAGTGTTCAAGTATATGAAAGTATGGGGCCATTTCATTCAATCTACCACAGGAGGGATTACACTCAGCAGCTTATCTCTAGGGTACAAGGATGAGCTGCAGGGTATTGTTGCTGGAATAATAAAAATAACTATGAATTAAACTGCCACATACTGTGTTTCTTGTAGATCTATGATACATTATTCTCACTGTAAAACTGTACTTCTAACCAGATTAGGAACTAATATTACAAAGGATGCACAATTTTTACATTTTTTTGGAGGATAGGCACATATCTTAGACTTCAAGCACTTGACACTCAGATAATTGGACCAGGAGTTGAGTTCTCAGAACCGATGAGAATGCCAGGTCGCCATGTTGGCCCTCCTGCTGGAAGTGAGACCAGCCATGTCAGAGAGCTGTGGGTTTTACCAAGAGACTCGGTCTCAAAGAATTAGCTGGAAAAGGGATCTGGGAAGATTCCTGACATCTACCTTGGGTCTCCACACATGTGCACACTCAAACTGCACACATACATGGGCTCACACACATGGAAACATGTTACACACATGCATGTACATGATAAGGAGGTTGATACATGATAAGAGACAAAAGTAAAAAGCTCCAAATTTTCTTATTCTTGTTTTCATTTATTTTATAGACCACAAAGTTGGAGATAAAGTGGCCAGCTATTACTGTAGAGAGTTTTTTATAAAAGTGATTAAAATTTGTAGATTTTAGAAATTTCAGACCTGATAATTGACATTATAGGAAAACACCATCTTAATAACCAGTGGTGTAGAAGAAGGTTGTGGGTAATTTGCCTATCTTTATCTATCACACCTTCACCAGTTTGTTGGTGGCTCAGGCACAAAGCATCCTGTTATAGAGATCTTGCAAGAGCACACTCTCTCCCATTCTGCAGAGGTGGTGAGCAGGAAGGAGCTAGCTCAGTAGAATGGCGTTCTCGGAAGTTTGTGGTATTCAGGGTTACTGGGGAGAGTGGATGAACAGCAGGTTCCTTGGGGATCTTGTGGTGTTTTGGTGTGTTTTACTAAAATAGATCGTCATTTCTCTGGAAACAGTTTTGTCTTAGTCAAGCCGTCAATGGGAAAGTAGACTCGTTGTATCACATCCATGGTACTGTACAACCTTGAAAATGACCTGCAAGGCCAGCATTACAATCTTTATTAGCAGTGTATCAAGCCAGAGAGCAGGCTGCTGAAAGGAACTGCACATTTTATATATGAATTTGGAAACTTCTAGAACAGAACATATTTAGGGAATATAGTGAGAAATGCATGGGAATGACAAACAATTTCAAAACAGTGATTTTTTGTTTTTTTACTTCCATGGACAAGGAAGGAATAAAGGGCATGTCAGAGGAAGTAGTGTAGTGGGGTTGTATTTGGTGTAATTTTTAATCTGTGTATTACATTATTCCATTCATGTACAGAAATGACTTCATCTTTCTGTCTAACATACCTAAAAGAACAGCTTACAGGAAGAAAAATTACTTTTTTTGTTGTTTTGTTTTTTAAGACAGGGTTTTCTGTGTACCCTTGGCTGTCCTGCACTCTCTTTATAGACTAAGCTGACCTCAAACTCACAGAGATCCACCTTGAGTGCTGGGATTAAAGCCACGCACCACCACACTGAGCGAGAAATAATACTTTGGTTCTCAGTCTGGAGCAGTTCCTGTCGTGGAACTGGGAGGCACAGGAGGGAATGCGGAAGGAGCCTGAATGATTGATGTAACCCTTCAACAGTCCACCTTCTTTCTGTGAACATCAGGGGTATAGCTGCTCACTGGCCAGAGCTTTGCTGGTCTAGCCTTTGGAAGTAGCATTGCAAATACCCACAACAGCTGCTTTTACGGATCCTCAGTGGTTCTCAGTCTAAGTCAATTGACAGTTAAGATTAACTGTTGCATGTTGTAGTATGGCGGAAAGGTTTTCTTTTTAGAAAGGTCTGAAACCTGGATTACATCTCAGTGTATTCTAATCTAAGCTCTAAAGACAGTCTTATTAAAGGAAATTCATAGCTGTGGGGGGGTGGTACAGTCCTTCAATCACAGCACTTCGGAGGCAGAGGCAGAGGGTCTCTGAGTTCCAGGACAGCTAGACCTGAGCAGAGAAATTATGTCTCGAAAAAGAAAAAAAGAAAAGGGGGGGGGGGGGGGGAAGAAAGACAGAAGGAAAGAAAGAAAAAGAAAGAGATTGATTTATTCATTTGTGTGACTGAGCTTTTGGGCTGTTTGAGAATAGGTGACAGGCATCCAAGGGCTGACTTTTGCACAGCAGGGAACCTGTGAATTAGGTAGACAAATGTAAAGCTGGCTCTGGTGTGGTTAGGGTAGATGAGACGTTATGCCCTCTCATCTAGTTGGAATTAAGAATAGCTCTAAGTAATAAAACATGAACTTTCTTTGTGTACTAAACTTTGAAAACGTTGAAACTTTTGAAAAGCTTCATTTTGAATTATGTGAGAGGAGAATGAATCTTTTGATTAAATTGAGAAAAGCTGAATTTTCCTTTGCTTATTTGTGTGGTAGTGTGACATTTTCTCTGTCTGCACGTGGAGGTGCCTTTGGGAAATGATCCGGGAGCTAGATCTGGGAGTGACTTAGTGTACATCTACTTGTTTGCCTTTTCCATGACTACTGGAGCCAAAGGCAAAAATGCTATGAAGAGCTACAGAGTAACAGGCCACCACCTCCCCAACAGCGTACTGTGGGCAAACAGTAAAGGTGACAGTAATGAGAAAGGGAGACATTACTTATCTCAGGGTAGACTTGACTCAAAATTGCTGAAATGCCATTGGAAATCAAGATTAACATATAAAGATATACTGGACTGTTTTGCTTAAATATGAAATGCAAGTGAGGCATTCCAGAGGTGACATGTCACTTCCCTTTGAAGGTAATTCTGAAAGTGGATTCTATAGTTCTTATGCTCTGGAAAAGAAAGTCGCCTAAGGAAGAACAGATACTCTGCTTTTTACTCTGTAAAATTCAGTTGTGTCACTTTACAATCTCACATTGCTTGTGAACTTTTTGTCCAAGTGCTGTGCTATCAGGGAAAAATTAAATTGCAGTTGGCATTGTTTAACAAAGGCTTTCACAGACACTGCTGTATGCATCAGCGACACTTTGATCTGCATGTACTGATGGGTCATTGCGCCTTCACAACAGTGTTAGGTGGCATAAAGAAAACACATTGTAACAGCAATTGTTTATAAACATAGGTGGAACCACCCCAGGTTCCTGGACTGGAAGACAGTACCATTGAGACCAGCTCTCCAGTGACCTATAAACTCACTGAAGTTGGGTCAAGGTCCATGCTTTTTGAGGACTCTCCACACCTATTTCCATAGTGGCTGTAACAAATAGTGGAGAAGGGTTTCTTCTACATCCTTGCCACCATTTGTTGTCATTTGTTTTCTTAATCTTAGCAGTTCTGACTGCGGTGTAATGAGATCTCAAAGTAGCTTTTGTTTCCGTTGCCCGGAGTGTTAAGCATGTTGAACACTTTAAAAGGTATTTTTAAAAGGCTTTCTTTCTTTCTTTCTTTCTTTCTTTCTTTCTTTCTTTCTTTCTTTCTTTCTTTCTCTCTCTCTCTCTCTCTCTCTCTCTCTCTCTCTCTCTTGCTCTCTCTCTCTTTCTCGACAGGGTTTCTCTGTGTAGCTGTGGCCATCCTGGATTCCCTCTGTAGACCAGGCTGGTCTCAAACTCACAGAGATCTACCTGCTCTCCCTTGCAAGTGCTGGGACAAAGGGAATGAGCCACCACCATGGGGCTCAAAGGTGTTTCTTAGCCCTTCCTTTTCTTTCTTTTTCTTTTGAGAACTGTTTACATCTAATCCCTACCCCTTTTTGATTGGGTTCTTTGTTTTCTTGATACTTTGCTTTTGAGTTTTTGGTACATTCTGGTTGGTAATCCTGTATGTGATATGTAGCTGGCAATGGTTTTCTCCTACTCTGCAAGTTTCTTCAGTGAAACTGGTTGGTGTCTCTGGAGTTGGGTGTATGCCTGTATTTTACTCTTTAAGAGGTTTATTGGTATCACGAGAATGTTAGAGTTAGTTGTTTGCTTACTTCTGAATCAAGTAGGAGGAAAGGTACAATAAACTGAGATTTTATTCTACCATGCAACTTAAAATTCATAAATTATTAACTTTCAAAATCAGATAGATGACGAGTTGATTTACATCAAGTAGGAGTAAAGGTACAATAAACTGAGATTTTATTCTACCATGCAACTTAAAATTCATAAATTATTAACTTTCAAAATCAGATAGATGACGAGATGATTTACATGAAACCACAGGGATGGTCAGTTCTTTCACATGTGACATGATAGAGTGCTTTAATTTTCATTTCTATGTTAAAGGAGTATTTGAGTAGGCTCGCTGTATTCGGGTGATGGTTCAGGTAGGGTATGTGTTTTTACTACTCTTCAGAAAGATTGGCTTTTCTTTTGTTGTTGTTTTGTTTTTTGTTTTATCCAGAAAGTAGAGTAGGAGTAGTGAAGCCCCTCACATTTCCTTGGCAAGTTTTGTCAAGGTTATTTTCCCCCTCCTAACACTTGAACACCCTGTGTATTTTTGTTGCTGAAATATTAATGAAGTCTTTTCCCATAGGACTTCTGTTCAAATTCATACAGCATGAGCTCTGGCCAGGCATTGCTTATGAGGTTCATATCAAAGTACACCAACTTTGGCATCTTCCATGAATATAAATAATTCAGAATTGCTTGAATATTTTAGACCAGTAATCATATACTCTGTATTGTTGAATACCTGAGGGTGCTAGCAGAGAGAATCTTCAATTCAAAATGTGTAGAATTCCTCATGGAAACAGGCAGTGGCAAGAAGGCAGTGGCAAATTTCTTTTCTATTTGGAAGGAAGAGTCCAAGCCTTGCTCCAATTCTCTTACCGCCCCAAATTCGGGAAATGCAGAGCACAGTGCAGTTGAATGACGCCCTTTATGGTTAGTCTAGTCGAGGGTTACCCACTGGTTTTATTATTTAAAAAATAAATATCTGATTTAAGTTAATAGAGATGTCAGCTTAAAGAAACAACTCTTTATTGCATCTATTTTCAAATATAGATTTCTTGTTCAGTTAGGATATAAAGAAAAACAGTGACAAACCAGCCAACCAAAATTGCATTTTTGCTTAGCAGGTCAAAGAGCTTGGTGAAGGAGCCCAAGCCTTTTTTTCCGTGAAGGTCTGGGCTTGTGAACTAACACAGGCAATTTGGTGATCGCCTACTGGTTTCTTTTTTCATATCATTGGTATTGAAAGCCTCTTGATCTTCTTCCTGATCCTTTGTTCAAGGTAGCGGTTTGGTCCAGACCAAATTCTGCCACATCCATAGACACTTCTTGGCAGATAGGCACTCAGAAAGCTCTACAAGTTTCCAATTCTTTACTTTTTTAATTTTTTTATTTTCTGTCAAGACTTTAATTATGTGGTTCCCTTTTATCTCAGATAGTAGGAACAGCATTTCACTGTTAATGTCAGGATAGCTGGTAGACAATGTCATTTTTAAACAAAATACCAAACATTTGATTTTACCAGTGAAGATTCAGGAGCCAAATGCTGGATGAAAGCCTATTAGCTCAGAGCAGCAGAGATTGATCTTTCTAACTCAGCCGACATCCCAGAAGGAAAAAGCTCCTTCTCCACGCTGTCTTAAAAAACTCTTCAAACTGAATGCCTTTTTACTTCCTGTGTGTCCCTCTATTCATCCTACAGATGCCTTCTCACTCTGTATGTTTTTTTCCTATGTTTACTCCCTGTCAACTGGTTGCTTCCTCTGCCTCTTGACCTATGGTTGACTTTATTTAATCCTTTTTTACAGAAAGCTCTTGGATTAAAGGTGTGTGTTAGGGCTGAGCCAGACCACAACTAGAAACATGTTTTTTTCCAGTAAATGATCTAGGGGTTCAACAGCATGATCAAATATTCTGCAACAAGACCAAAATGTTTACCAAGATGATCTCATGCTGGAGATATGGGAGTCCTCAGTCTATTGACAGATTTCTGTAGCTCATTGCTAGGTTTTGCTTGCAGATCCCACCATGTCCTCCAGGAATAAAAGTCTGCTGAGTTCTGTCATTGGAGATGTGAACAAATGTGAAACATTATCCCCTTTCCTTTCCCTTCTGTGTTCTTGCCCTTGGTGTCACAGCCATGGCATCATGGAAGACCATATCCTGTTACTTTTTTTCTTGTTCCTTTTTGGCTGATTTCCTATCAAAATGCTAATTTTTGTCATGCTATTATTAGTTTGTTTCTATTCCCTAATTTTTAAAAATATAAGTGCTCACCTGTGGGTTTATTAAATTTATCTTTTTCAGGAATTTTAAACAACTGTCAAGTAGAATGGAATTTATGAGAATTAATGGAACAACGCTAAGGAATCTGGAACTCCTACAGAATCAGGTCAGGCTGACACAGAGGCTAGTTGATCCATGATTTGCAGTAAGTAAATAAAAGTAAAGATTGGAGTGAGAGAGCAGGTATAAGGCACAGCGCCCTTTGGAGTGGCAGGCTATTGGGTCTTTTTTGTTTGGTTAATTTTGGTTTTTCAAGACAGATTTTCTCAGTGTAGCTGTGGCTGTTGTGGAACTCACTCTGTAGACCAGTCTGGCATCGAACTCACTGAGGTCCACCTGCCTCTGCCTCTGGATTCCTAGGATTAAAGTTGTACACCACCACCACCCAGCAGCTGTTATTATAACTTAAGGACGTAGCATCTTACTATTTTTATATCAGATATTTCTTAGAACAGGTGTTATCTTTGAAACTTAGTATGAAATGATTGTCTGGCTGATAAGTATTTTTCTACCACATATTTAACTTCTTAATGTCTGCGCTTATTTCATTATTTGCATATGAAACAGTTTGACTATAAGATAAATGGTATCTCTTCTCACAGGCTTTCATCATTATCTGTTTCCCCTTTATTAATAAAATAAGACCATAATGGAAACATTCAGAGTATTGCTTTCATTTTTAAATTATTACTAGGACAACTGGAATATAAACTAGTGTTCTAACAAAATAATAAAGCAATAAATGTAATTTCTTTAAATTACAAAACAAAACACCAGTTCTAAATTATTTGGTGGAATAGTGGAGAATCTTCTATGTGAAGTGCTTTCAAGCTCTTCAGAATACTCATCCGTTTGTCCATGCAAATCCTGTTTTATTTCCTCAGTGCTTAAATCTTAGTTTTATCTTGTTTCCTCATCTACTCTCTTCCTTGTGGTTCAGCTGGTTTGTTTGTTTGACTGAGGAACAGTTGCATCTCTACTTCTCTGTGATGGAGGTGCTATGACTCCTGAACCTGCCTGAAGTGTCTTTCCTCAGCTCTGCATGCCTGCCCTGGATAGGAACCAGGAAGCAGGGATAAGAGCTCATTCCTTGGCTGGATCAGTTCCTCTGAACACAGCCCTGCACTTCTTGTTCCTGTCACATCTCCAATCCAGTTCCTAAGGCAAAAGTCATTTGTAATCAGGCTCTTCCTGTAGATTCTTCCAGGTCAGGGTGTGGGCTCTAACAGAGGCAGAAGCTGAGAATGCTCTCTACTTACCTGTGCATCCTACCCATGGCCCCTCTTCCAGCAGTTAACCCAAAACCACAGACTCTTTTCATACATTGGCTATATCCATGCTGTATCTTGTGTGAATGGGTATATTTTCCTTCCTTACATTAAATGAGCACTTTTTATGAGAAAGACGTTATGCTGGGCATGTGCAATCCTTAAAATCAGGAGGGCTGAGGATGTAGCTTGGTGGTAGCACAGTTGCCTGGCATGCAGAAAGCCCTGAGTTCAATCACTACACTGAAAACAATTAGGGTAGGTAGACTAATTTTGGCATCTGAACAGCAATATAAATGCAATACTGTCCTATACTATAATATGTAACTGTCTCAGCAGTAAAACTTGTTTTCTGATCTTCTGCAGACTGATCTGAAGACCAAAGGAAGTTTGTTTTGGGTTTTAGACCACACTAAAACCTCATTTGGGAGAAGGAAGCTAAAGAAGTGGGTAACCCAACCTCTGCTTCAATTAAGGTAAAGGGCAGTCTTTGTGTGTGTGTTAAACTTGGGAAATTAAGTTGTGAAATTAAAAGTATATTAACTTCTTTCACACTAAAGTCACCATGGCTGATAGGACCCCAGCCCTGAATTGGAGAGAATTCTGTTTTTAACTGGCAGTGGACTGTCCACAGAGCCAGCCCATCCCCACACTGGTCAAGATCAAGTCGGCTTGCAGATCAGAAGCTGTGGCCATTGTTGGGGTTAAGGGGTTGTTCTAGTTGGTTTAGTAGCGGCAGTGTAAGGGAGTCATGAGGAAAGGGGGAGAAGCTGTCAGGGTCTTCTGGGGAGGATGCTGAAGGTGAAGCATAGAGGCTGGTTGCTGGAGAGCGTTAATTTAGTTCTAGGCCTAGTGATGCTGTGATCACCGTTGCTGCAGGAGGGGCTACATGGCGCTGTGGTCAGGCTCTCAACACCCTGAGAAGTCAAGGGCCTGAGCTGCAGCAGGGACAGTTTCACTGCTGAAATGCAAATATTTCTGAAAGGAGAGTTCTTGGGTGTGAAGGTCCTCTGGGAAGGGACTTGCATCTAGGGCCTCCAACAGTGCTGTCCCTGTGACTGTGTGTACACCGGAGTGTCTGGGATCTTCATCCTAACGGTCCAACTCACAGAGTGTGATCGACTTGGTCTGTGTTGTGACTGGGGACCTAGAGTTCTTAGGTTCCGCAGATGGTGGATAAAAAGGTAAATGTGGGAACTTCTCCCTAGAACTGTGTCTGGCACATGACACGTGTCTAGTTACTGAGTAGATATTTTTACTTATTGGGCTATTGCTATGTACCAGCATTCCATACTCAAAACCCCTGTCTACATGGGTCCTCAAAATTACGGAAAGGGCCTTGAAACTTTCAAAAAGCTGCTTAGTGTCTGATAGCCCATAGCAGCAAAGGCTAGCTCTAAACCTGGTAGAGACAGCAGAGCCTGAGAGCCATGAGCCCTTGTCCTGAACCCTTACCCAGTGTGACTAGCCACACACGGAGTTGTAGCTGTGAAGAGCAGAGCTGGGTATCTGCTATGTTTGCTAAGTGAGTTAGTCCCTGGCAGCCTCTGCTCTCCCAGGGCTGCTGACAGTGATAAAGCAGTAATTCTCCCTACACGTGAGCTTTTGACCTTCACAACAGATATCTGGTGAGCGCCTTCATGTGCATTGCATCTCTCTTTATAATTTTTTGAAAATTTATATCTTGTTTTTATTTCTAAGTGTGTGTGAGTGTGTATGTGTGAATAGGTACCCAGGGAGGCCAGAGAAGGGCGTAGAATCCCCTGGAGCTGGAGTTTTAAGCAGTTGTAAGCTGACTGATATGGGCACCAGAAACTAAATTCAGGTCCTTTGTAAGGACAGCAAGGCCTCTTTCCTACTGAGCCATCTTTCTCCAAGATCAAGTTAGTGCACAAATTTTGATACACTAGCCCACTCCTGGGTTGCTTAGGCACCTATGATGTCATCATTGCTCACCATCGCTGCCAGGGGCCTGGAATAAAAGAACCTGTCTCCCCTCTCTCTTTCTCTCTTCCTCTCTCTCCCCCTCCCTTCCTCTCTGTCCATCTCTCTCTCTCCCCTCTTGCTCTCTCTGCTTTTGTCTCTCTGTCGGGACACCCCCTCCCCCATCTTTCTCTCTCTGTCTCTGCCCTCATGATTCACTTAGGCCCTTACTCTCTTCTGCTTCCCTTCCCCCAAATAGATACCTTTCAAACCAGATCTGTTGGTGTATGGCATATTTTTGAATATATCATAACATTTGATGCCAAGACTCGATAGGAACCGAGGTTGCTGCTGCCACAACACAGAGTACTCATGCCCGCTTGCCACCTCTCCCTAGCTCCTCATTTTTTAATTAAATGAAAAGGGAGGAATGTTATGTTGTGCAGGCAATTCAACTGGCCAGCCTTCAGGGGCCTTTAGGGCCCTGACAACGTCCTTTGTCACTGTCTGTGTCTTATGTCATCACCTGGGCCAGGTACTTCAGATATGACCCGTCTGTCACTCCACCCCCCTGCTCTCTCCTCTCTCCCTCCTCTCTCACACTCTTTCTGCCTCGCTTTCTTTTTTGCCCCCGCCGTGTCTTCTCTCTCTGTCCAACTCCATCCAATAAATCTTTCATCCAAGATCTGTTGTATGTGGCACTTTTATAGACATGCTAATACCTGCACTGCCTCTTTTAAGCCTCACAACAGCCTCAGTACACCTGCAGTATCACTAGCCTTTTTACCTGAGGAGGACTTAGTAGTCATTGTCTTCAGTCAGACTTGTGATATGTTCTGAGACATTGTTGATGAAGACTGCCCAGTTGCTGTAGGTCACTGCGCTCTTCTCATGTCAGGGGACATTGGACATAAGGAATTTATGAGGCAAAGAAGAAATTTCCCAGATGTGTCTCTTCTGTGGTTTCAATTCAGGTGGCCCTGAAGGTCTTGCAGAGGAGAGGAGGTGGCTTTGTGCAGCCAAATAGCCCAGGCTTTCTACTCTCTGGGGGTTGAGTTCTGTTTCCCCTGGGGTCCTCTTTTTCTAGAAAGGCTGAGAGAAGACACACTATTTGTTGAACACTGATGCTTGATGCTTTTATTTATTTAATTTTATATTTTACATTTATTGTGTGTGTTTCACATTTTTGAATGTAGAAGTCAGAAGAGAACTTACAAGAGTTCTCTCCTTCCACCATTAAGCTTCTGGGATAGAACTCAGGTCATCTGCCTTGGCAGCAAAAGTTCTCACCTACTGAGCCATCTCTCCAGCCCTGATGGTCACTCATTTTCTTCTTTTGCCCCCTTTTCTCTTCTTTTTTTCCTTCCCTTCCCTTCTTCTCTTATTGAGGGAGTGTATCTGTGTGTGTATGTGTATCTGTGTGTATGTGTCTGTATGTATGTCTGTATGTGTGTCTGTATGTATGTGTCTCTCTGTGTGTGTCTGCGTGTATGTCTGTGTGTGTGTCTGTGTGTATGTCTGTCTGTTATGTATGTGTATCTGTGTATGTCTGTGTGTGTGTCTTCATGTCTGTGTGTGTCTGTATGTCTCTGTGCATATGTCTGTGTGTGTGTCTGTGTGTGTCTGTATGTATGTCTGTGTGTGTCTGTATGTGTCTGTATGTCTGTGTGTCTCTGCATATGTCTGTGTGTGTGTCTGTGTCTGTACGTGTGTGTATGTGTCTGTATGTATGTCTGTCTGTGTGTGTGTGTGTGTCTGTATGTGTATCTCTGTGTCTCCATCTATGTCTGTGTGTATGTCTGTCTACGTTATGTATGTGTGTGTATCTGTGTCTCTGTGTGTGTGTCTGTGTGTGTGTGTATGTGTCTGTGTGTGTGTGTATGTGTCTGTGTGTGTGTGTATGTGTCTGTGTGTCTGTATGCTGGCTGCCAGTGCCTCCCTAGGACTGTGCTGGCTTCTTTTCTTCTGACCTCTGCGGACTGAACTCAAACCCTCATGCACATACCTTTTCTTTTAATCTGGGTCATTGTTTTAAAAGGTTTGCTCATTTAATCCATTATAGTGCACTTTAAAAGAATTTCAGTTACAGTTTAATGATGCTAAGAGCGGCACCAGAGAAAGATCAGCTGAGTAGCCAGGGGCTTAGCAATGTGTTTCTTACTGCTGTGTCTGTCCTTTTCAAAATACCAACATCAGTGCCTAGCTGATTCTGTCAGGCCTAGAGTCCATCTCTGAAGTTGAAGCTGAATGTTAGGTTAGGGTCTGGTCTTCGTCTGTGGTGAGATCACAGAGCAGGTGATGGTTAGGGATACACAAGGTAAGGCAGATTTCCCAGTGCTGTACAGAGTCCCATGGTTGGTAGTCATCTGTGAATTCTCTTAGAAGCCTCTGTATTTTTTAATGCCTGGCACTACCCCTCAGGGCAACCAGAGAGCTCATAAATTCAGAGCCAAGTGTTTATCTTTTAAAGAACTTTCCACCCCCACCATAGTTATTTTTTCAGATGTCCTCTTTGGTGCAGAAATCTGCATCAATTTTAAAAGTCAGAAATGGATTTTATTTTATTCTTGTTGGCTGATCATGGGATGGGACTTATGCTTTTCTGTGGTTTTCTAGCTTCTCATAAACGGTTGTCATATTGTATACCAGGAGTTCCAATGCCTTTTAAGATTTAAATAATTTATCTTGCATTCCTTTTTCAAATTCTAGCTTTGGATTGTTCTGCTTGATGATTGGGCCCTTTGCCTCAGCATTATCAAAGAATATGCTCAAGATTTAGTAGCATCCTGTGTGTTAAAACATTAAACAAGGACTGGGAAGATGGACAGAGGTTCAATTCCTGGTACCCACACAGTGGCTCACAACTACCCATAACTTCTTCTGACCTCCGTATGTACTAGGCATGCAGGTAGATGCACATACATGCAAGTTAAAGCCCAAATGCATAAAATAAATCTAAAAGATTTAAAAATAAACACATTAATAAATGTTTCCTTTGTAAGTAACCTTATTCTGCCTACAACTCACATGTGAAAATTCCCCAGGAGTCTCTTCCCTGCCTCAGGGACTTATTTGTGACCATGGCTTCTCCTATCACCCATATGCTGATGACATACCAGACCCATACATGTGTTAGCACATATGTGCTTCAGGAAATAGTCTAGTTGAGTATACAAAGCTGATTTGGAGACAAAGAATTTCTTTTAATGAAATAGTGACTTTTTTTCACTTATTTCCAAACCCAGGACCTTGTGAAATGTTAGGTAATTACTTCTTTTCCGCTGAACCACACCCTTAGCCCTGAGACAGTTAAATTTTCATTATGTTTCAAATAAAATCAAAACGTTTGCCCATGGCTGTTTCATCCGCCTGCTCTTGTCTGTCCGTTGTCATGTGCCTGCCTGTAGTGCTGGGATATCGGGAAGCTTTTCCTTATCTGGTGATACTGGTATTTGATAGTTTGTTCAGCTACAGTGTTCTTACCTTTTCCTCTAGTCGCTACATAGTTAACTGACTATGCTGTATACTTTAGGTCTCAGCTTCAAATATTACAGCTTCAGTGTAGTTTTCTCATCCTAATATATATACACATATATAATATATTATTATATAATATAAATATTTTCTTAGCTTTTGGTAACATATAGAATCTTTTTCTCTTTTATGACAAGATGATGAAAATTTAGGATGCAAAGTAAAATGTGAAAGTAAAGCCGTCCTTCTGCAGGGAAACTTGCCTTTCTGAGCAAATTGATTTTATAGAAATCTTAGAAAAGATGGTTTCCTTTATATTGTTCTTTGCTTTAATGTTAAAAGTTTGCCAGAAGAAACTTTTTCCCTTTGTTAGAATATTTGTTTAGTCAAGACTGAAAATATTGTACTTAGCACAGACTATCAGGATCTTGCATTCTTGTCACATCTCCTGTGCAGTCATGGTAGAAGCCGACTAAAGAAAGCCAGGCTGGTAATATAGAACACTGTCTGCTTTTAAATGTCATGCGAAAGGTCTCACTCTTCATACCTCTCAGCACATCTGGGTTGATTTTTTTTTCCTCAGTAACATTTGGGAGCTCTTTACGATCATACTTGTAGGATCTGAGCTCCACAATTGGTATCTTACTTAGGGTTTCTGTTGCTGTTAAGAGACACCATGACCATGGTACTGCTTATAAAGGAAAATACTGGCTGACTGACAGTTAGCAGTTTAGTCCATTATCGTCATGGTAGGAAACATAATGGCATGCTGGCAGACATGGTGCTGGAGAAGGAGTGGAGAGTCTACATCTTGATCCACAGGCAGCAGGAAGAGAACTAATTTAAACTTGGGGGACCTCAAAACCCATCCTATAGTGACACACCTATTCCACCAAGGCCCACTCCAAATAGTGCCACTCTTTATGGGCCAAGCGTTCACACACATGACTCTGTGAGGACCACCACAGGTACTGTAGATGGTTTATAAGTTTGCTAGCGCTCCTGTGACAGAGTAGCATGGACTCAATGTTTTAGTCATGGTAATACATTGTCTCATGATTTTTAGGGTCGAAGCCAAAGTAGGTGGTTTCTCAGAATCAACTCAGTAGGGTGAGCTGATTCTCAGAGGTCCACAAGAAAGTTAGTCTCATGCTTCTTTCTTAGCCTCAGGCTTTTTGCTGGCACTCTTTGTTTCTCTTGAGTTTTGGCTGCATCTTCTTCATCACTGGCTTCGTGGTCTGATGGTGTTCTGCTGGAGTGCATCTCTTCTGATATTTTTAGGATGACCCCGTCTCAGCTATTTTCAGCTTTCTTAACTTTGTTTTCATGTAAAGCTCTGAGAGTCGATTTCGAAAACCAGTCTCTCTCTCTTTCTCTAGCTCTCACTCTCACTCTCACTCTTACTCCTGCTCTCTCTTTTGGAGGAGGAATATAATTCAACCAATAAGAAATAGGTTCTTCATTTGGCATATGAAGATTGGAGGTACCCATCATTTAAGTATTTTTTACACAGATTTAATACCTGAAGTAAGATGGTAAGAAACCACTGAATTTTGTGAATTGTGTACATTCTTGCACTATTATAGCCCAAGTAGAGTTTTCTGAAAAATCACCTACCCATCATCTCTTTGAAAAGTGTTCTTGCTGTAGCTTTCCAGGGGAGATATTTATGAAAATGTTGGATTGATTTTTAAGATGAAAGAGAAACATTTATACATCATTTTTAAAGTAAAGAAAGGTATTTGTATAGAAAGAAACAGACGCCAAATGTAAGATTTCCAAGGAGAAAAGTGGCAAGAAGGAAGAGCTGTGGCCCTCACAGTGAGGGGGAGCACTCTCGGAGGGCTCTTTCCTTTGAGTCTCAGATCAAGAGAAGAGAGAGAAAATGATGGAGCGGGAAGCTTGTCTCTCACCCTGCATGTTTGATCCAGACTATCTGTTAATTTTCAGCTATATCCAGAGTAAGTTGATACTTCTTTTCAATAGATCAGGAAAATGGAGACTATTTTTATTAATTATCTATTACTATTAATTATCCAAGGCCATGCAGCCAGGCACACTGGTGAATGTTTAAAAGCACAGTGCTTTAGTTAATGAGACGTAAGCTGAAGTTCTGATTTCCTTATTACTTTTGTCACTTTAGACATGTTTCTTCTGTAAAGTAAGAATTACAATACCTATGTCATAATTTTACAAAGATCAAATGAAATACTATTTATAGTAGATCGTTCTGCTTCCTCATATGAACATCATGGTCAGAAGATAGCTGCCCTAGTTACTGTAGTAAAAACTCAGAAGCAACCAGAGGTAGGGAATTAAAAGTAAATTGTCTAGTCATACATTGTTCTAGTATACAGCAGTTAAAATGGAAGACCAAAATCTACGTATGTCCACATGGATGAATCTCAAAAAACAGTATGCAAATGATGTCATTTACTTAACGTGTTCTTAGGTTCAGGGGCTCTGATAGGAGTATAAAAATATGAAACATAAAGCATAAAGGGGACTTATTGGCATTAAGGCAGTGGTCACTTCCAGGAAGGTAGAAAAGGGAAAGGGGACATAGACCACGTGGTGGTTCACATGTGCGCATGTGTCACTAATAGGTATGCTCGGAAAAGTATGCTGTGACCTTCCCAGACGTGTTGTGTGCTGGCTAGTTTTATGTCAACTTGATACAAGCCGCAGTCACTTCAGAGAGGGAACTCAGTTAAAAAATTACCCTCCTAGCTTGGACAAGTTTGTGAGGCAGATGGTTAATGTAGAAGAACCTAGCCCACCGTGAGTGGCGCCTCCTCGAGGGTTCCAGCCTTGGGAGCTGCAAAATACCAGGTTGAGCCAACTATGGAGAGCAAGCCTTACGTAAGCAGAACCCTTCCAAGACTTCTACATCAGTTCTTGCCTCTAGGTTCCTGTCTTAAGTATCTTCTTTGAATTCCCTTCATGAAGAACTGTTACCTAGAAAAATAAGATGAAAAAAAAATCTTTCCCAAGTTGCTTTTGTTCATGCTGTTTATCACATAAGGAGAACCTCTAAGACAGGTTCTGAACTGAGCTAACAGTACCAGGCATGGGTTCTGTGTGCAGGAGTGGACTTGATCAAACCCAGCTGTAGAGCGGAAGCTGCTTACCTCCAGCAGTCATGCCGCGATTGCACAGGCAGACACTTCTTGCTTGGCACTTTGGTTTGTCGTTCAGAGACCTCACCACTGGATAAAACAATGGATGCCCTCCACCTCTGCCACAGCAGCTTGCACGGCACCTTCCAGGACTCTGAGCGTTATCTAGCAAGGAGTTAGTTTCCAACTGGGTTCTAGCTTGATTTCTCTCCAGCTTGCAACCAGCGTCTGAGGAACCCTCGGCAATAGGGTCTCTTTTCCCTCCATCTCCTCCATCTCTTATGGAGGCATGCAACAACTAGGACTGAGTATTTTGGTTTTTAACTCACTGCTTCCAGGAGCAGTTTATCTTATGCTGTAGTCTATCTTTTGTACTTTTCATTTACATTACAAGATGGTTGATTTCTTTCTGTACCGCCTTTTTGTAATCCTTCATTTGGGTTAATCCTTCCCATGTTCCCCTTGTTTCTCCAGTCCCACAATACCTGCTTAAACTTTGCACTGCTCCAATTTTCTCCCTGTTAACTTTATTTTTATCAATAATATACTACTCTTCATCCCTTAAAGTACCCCTTTCCTAAGGTTCCTGGTTTCCACAGGACTCAGCTCATAAAACAAACAAAAGTAGAGCTAGCATCTGATGTGAGAAGGAGCATGCTGTGTTTGTCCTGGGCCTGGGCTACCTCATTCAGCACAAGTTTTTGCAGTTTCATCTCTTTACCTACAAGTTTCATAGTTTCATTTTTATCTGAGACTAAATCAAACTCTTGTATGCGTGAAGCACATTTTCATGCTGCTCATTACGCTGCTTGTATTCCCTTCCTGTTGAGGCTAGAACAGCAGTGCATATGGATGGACTGGTATCTGTGTAGTGTAATAGACTGTCCTTTAGGGGTTGCCCAGATATGGTACAACTGGGTCATGTGGTAGCTTTATTTCTATTTTTTTTTATTCTATTTATTTCTAAAGTGGTTGTACCAGTTTACACTGCATGCCAGCATTTTTATTCTTCTTCTCCCAACCCTTGGTTTTTTGAGTCAGGGTTTCTCTGTGTAGCCCAGGCTGGCCTGGAATTCATTAGACCAGGCTAGCCTTGAATTCAGAGATCCACTTGTCTCTGCCTCCCAAGTGCTGGAATTAAAGGCATGTGCCACTGCACCCAGCTCATATGTGTTCTTTATGAAAAATTTCTATGTTGTTTTATTTTTTTTTTTAAAAATTACAAAAATTTAAAAATGGTGCTGCTACTGCAACTTTGCCACTATCAATAATCAGGTGAAAGCACAAGTCAAACCCCAGCCTATCTGTGTAGAAGCAGCTCTATTAAAGTCCTTATTTTGGATAGACCCATCTGCAGGTGCTAAGGATGGCAGAGAGGAGGCTGGGCATTCAGGCCATCCTGTGTGGGCCCTGCCGAGGTCCATCCATCCCATGTGGGCTCTGTCTAGGTCCATCCTGGATTCTGTACTTCTTGCATTTCCTTTTACTTGCATGTATAGTTAGGGATCTTGGGAGAACCTGAAGGCGTTACTGATGTACTGCGTCTCTGTGTTGTTCCTTTTCAGAACTGTGTCCTCACTAACTGGTGAATGATGTATGTATGTATGGATGGGCAAAATGTTCTCTTTTATTTAATGAGTTAAGCTAGAGTAAGTCCTGAGGATTTAAGAAGCCCAATGTCATGTTCTTGGTGACTATATATATGTTAACTTATCTTTTAATACTAAAAGTAATGTGTTGTTTAGAGAAGCCAGCTGCTAACAGAAGGATCCCCAAAATTCAGTGGTTTTATCAGAGTGAAAATTATGCATTTATTTATTCATTAACATAAAAAACAAAGTGTTTACAAACACTAAAAAAAGTGTGGTCTTTCTGGCTCAGAGTGGGGTAGAATCCTGACTACATGGATGTTTAGGAGTGCCGTCTGACTTCCCGGCTCACCTGGACAGTGCCATTAAGCCGGGAGGTGGGGAAGAAGGGAGCATGTGTGTTGCACCTCACCGCGCCCTTTCTGAGAGCTGCATCTTTGCGAGGAGAGGCCTGAACATCCGGCAAGCCACTGAGATGTCCACAGAAGTGGCTTTCCCCCTTGCCCCTGGTGGTGGTTCGACTTCATAGTACATTTATCTTACCATTTGAAAAATTAACTTAAAGCTTTGAATCTTCTCATAAACTGAAGCTTAAAAATGGTATGTCACACAGTGACCTATTTGCCTCTTGTGACTGTCCCCCCTCTTTCCCAGGTCCCATTGCATAACTCCAGTTATTACTATGTTCTGTATCTTAGAGACATTTTTTTTTTTAAACAAATGGACAAACAGGTGTGACTCTCTTTCCTTTATTCCCTGTGACATAGCCAGGGCCTGGGGTGAGATACACAGCACCCTTTGCACTTTCCTTCCGTGGGATGAGATGATTATTTACATTTGTATTGTTTAGGGTCAGTGACAAGGTGGTGAGCCAGTTCTCGAGTTTCTAACCCTGCTTTGACAGTTGTAATCTACTCACAAGGAGAGGGAAGTGCAGGTGATAAGAGTTTTTGAGTTAAGTTCAAACTCCTGTCTTCATACACTGAGTGGCTCAGTGCACAGAGAAAGTGAACAATGCTTTTACACTTCAAAGTCAGTTTTCAGAAAACTGTATGAGGATTAGGCATGCTAAGTTTATGGTGTACTTAAATTGTATAAGTAAATAATTAAAATTAAGGGAATGGAAAACATTAGGATTCACTCCTTGGCTACATTTCTGTGTGATTTTTCGTAAAGCAGAGAGTACATTTTTGTGGTAATTAATTCTTTTGAATAATTAAATGGCTCTCATTTTGGCAAACCCCTATGTCTGGAGTATAATGGCTGTGTTTCTAGTTTATTACCCAGGCTTAAATGACAAGGTAATAGAATATAACATACTTCCTTTCTAATATTAAATTTGTATTAACAAAACTAAATGTCACCTTGACTCTCTAGAACTACTTCTAATGGACGCTACAGGAGGCTCTATTAATTTTCTGTGATTCCCCACACTCCATGACAACACCACTTCCACTGGGCTCACTCAGCCCAGTGGTGTCAATATTCTCACACACTGAATGGGAGCGTGTGGAGTGCATGCCTGAGAGCTGTGACCGATCGCTGCCGACTGCACACCTGTGTCCTCTGTTTGAAGGTGAATGCAAAGTGGGGCGACTGCTGCCCAGACACAAGTGAACCTAGGGGCCTGTAGCTCTCTCTAGTGTCTGTCTGGGTCAGCCAGCCCCTCTGGCCTGCACAGGGCCAGGAACATGGGGCCCTCTTTGTTAATCAGGCTCAGTGCCCTTGTGTGATACAGACCAAATGTGATGACCCAGCATAGATGGCAGCATTCTCCGAAGCAGAAAAGAAAGAAGAAAGGAAAAGTAGCAAAATATTTTTCTGCTTCGTGGCCTTTTGGATTTATCTTTCTCCATCTTTGTTGATAGGTCAACTCCACCCACAAAATGAGGCAGTTCAAGCCAAATTAGAGTATATTAATGCAGGTTTATTGGGGGCAGCTCTTGGGTAGGTTTACCAGTCCCAAGGAACAGGGGTCCTGGAAAGTCACCATGCAGAGGGAGACAGAAAAGCTGGGGAAGAAGAGAGAACGAGAGAGAGGAGGAGAGTCTCGAAAGGGAGGGAAGGGAGGGAACCAAAATGTTTGGATTATAATGAAGAGCCTGTGGGAGAGGGGAAGCCCACCCCTGAGCTGGAAACTTCAGGGTAGAGGGCGGGATATACCAGCCACTCCCTGTAACAGGTAGGAACTGAGGGGGTGCTGGGAGAAACGGGGGGGGGGGGCGGGGGAGCAGGTCCCTTTTGGTTAAAAAAGGCCACCTCAGCCATTTGTTCCGGGCCCGAATCAAATCCTAGCATTTATGCTTTTTACTGATGGGGATTTTCAGGCTGTTTATCCTCAAAGTTCTAGAGGTGGACTTCCTGGTTTATGACTTTCATAACAAGAACTTCTCTGTGTGAGGTAACTACTGGTTTATTGTAACAACTCCCACTATTTATTCAAACTTCTGCTTCTCTCCATCCTCTGCCTGCTCAGCTTCAGTCCTTCGCTGTTGCCTTGGTTTCTGAAGCAGCTTTTGAACCGATCCTCAGTCACTGTTTAGACCACCAGACTTGCTTCTAGTTTCCTGTCACAGCTGCTGTGTGGCCTGCCTTGCTTTTAGGCCATAGTGCTGCTCTGGCCATATTTGCTACCTTCCCAAGTGGTTTCCCCTAAGTCCTCTGTAGTCCTTCATCTCGAACAGTGCTGGTCCCAGGAAATTCTCCCTGGCCCCTGAAAGGAATGCAGTTTCAAGACAACAATTGAGACAGAGATGGAGGAGGGGTAGGTGTAGGAGGAAGAAGTTAAAAGCAATTGTCCTAATTCTGTTTCTTTTCTAAAACAGACTCCTAACACTGCATGAACCTCTGTGTGTATTGTTGTACCTGGATCATTATATATTCTTAATTCATTTTATCATAGCCTTGTTAATTCTAAAAAAGGTTTTCCTTTTTTGGTTGTTTTTCCTAATACTGTGTAAGTTCATTATGGACAAGCTTTGAAATGTATTTACGTAACAGTTACAGCCCTGACACCTGACACCTTCTACATTGGGGTTTTCCAAGTACTCTGTGATTGTTCATTAGGTGACGGATGGGCTGTGTGATAGGATGGTAGAACACTTCACTCTTAGAAAAAGATTCCATCTTTCTAGTAGAAATCTACTTTTTAAAAAGATTTATTTTACTTTGCATATTAACGTTTTGCCTGTGTGTGTGTGTGTGTGTGTGTGTGTGTGTGTGTGTGTGTGTGTGTAAAACAGTATACCATATGAGTGCTTGGTGTCCTCAAAGAGAACATCAGACCACCTTCAACTGAAGTTATGCATGGTTGTAAGCCATGAGGGTACTGGAAATCAAACCCAGGTTTTCTGACGAGAAACACATGCTCTTAACTACTGAGCTTTTTTTTTTTTTCCTGTCCCCAAGAGGGCTATTTAAATACTTGTCTTAACCATATCGCATGTCCAGTATATTAATATCTAAATTCAATTTTCTGATTTTGATCATCCAGCCCTAAAGCAAACTTTCTCATGAAAAACAGGCAATAACAACAAAAATAACCTCCAGCATGAGTTAGTGTTCCAACCCCTTTGTTTTCCTCGTGTACTCTCATGTTTAAATTGTAGGGATATCTTCACAAGACACAGTCGGTAGGTTCCAGGTCCGTCAGTAGTCCTGGCTCTGTACATTCAACTATTTTGGGTGATACTAGCATTATCAACAAGCTCATCTCCAAGTGTGAAGGAGTTCACTGACACAAATAAATCGTTCTTTGGCCCTTGGTTGGTAATGAGGACTCTAGCGTTTGTTTTCTGGCATCTGGAATGAAATGATTCAGGCACCTTCTTTTTCTTGGTTTAGGTAGTATAAGACAAGTGGGGCAATAATGTGGGGCATCTTGGGATAATATCTCTTGTAGTTAGTTTCAGTTGTCAACCTGATATAATCTGTAATCACCCTGGAACAGGCGATTTCAGTGAGGCATTGTCTAGGTTAGTGGGAAGAGCTGGCCACTGTGGGTGGTACCATTCCCGAGGTTTGGGTTCTGAATGTTACAAGATTGGAGAAGGAGCACTGGGCAGATGCACGCATACCCTTCTTCTCCCTCAGCTCTTGACTGTGGATGTGACTAGCTACTTCAAGCTCCTTCCTCCTTAATTCCCCCACACTGCTGGACTGTCACCTGGAATTCTGTGCCAAGTAAAATTTTTCCCCTTTATTGCTTTTGTCAGGGTATGTTATCATAATGATGGCAAAGAAAACGAATTTATTTTATTTTATTGTTATCATTATCTGCATGAAAATGCTGCTTTCTGTTGTTTATCGCAGTTACCCAATCTCTCTCATTGGTTGAACTAACATAATGATTACCATGGCTCTCATGTTGCTTTAATATCATTTCTTGAAAAATCTTTTAACTATACTTCAATTAAAAAAACACCCTCCAAATTATGTGAATTGTTTTTTTTTTTTAAAACTTTGAAGTCATTCTTTGTCATTGGCATTTTAATCTACATACAGAAGATAAAAAATGGAATTATTGCTACCTACTGTTGACAGATTTGTGCTGAGCAATATTGAACACCCTTTTGCTGTCTCCCTGCCCGCATAGGCCTCTGTAATCAGCAGTCACATATTTCCTGAGTGCAACTCCTCCCAGTCTCAGCACCGTGCTCCAAATCACGGCCAGCTGCTATCCTTGGTGCTGATATTCCAGGCCTGGCTTTTCCTGTTCACTCACTTTACAGGAAATGTCCATTTTTGTAGGTATTTCCTAAGGTCTGTCTATAATTATTTCCAAATTTTCTTTTTGGATATAGTTTCTCTCCTCTGCCTTCTACCCCTATCCCCACTCCCTACCCTGTTTGGTTTTTCAAGACAGTGCTTCTCTGTGTGGGCCTGGCTGTCCTAGAACTCAACTCTTTAGACCAGGCTGGCCTTAGAGATCCATCTGCCTCCTGAGGGCTGGTATTAAAGGCATGTGCAATATGCCTGACCCAATTATGACTTTATGACTGATTATTGTGTTGTAGCCACTGCCCTAAGTAGTTAGCTTATACTAGAGAATTCTTGTAATAACACTAAAAGTGAGAGCCCATTGCTGTTCACATTTTATACCTGGGGAAACCAGGGTGAGACTAAATAAGAATTGGCAGAACCTGGAAAAGACTGAAGTCACTTTCCTCTGACCTCAGATTCTTATGGTCTGGGCTGGAATAAGCTGGGTTCATACTAAAATGATTCACAGTGCGCATCGTGCTTTGGCAATTCTCTTAAGGAATTTATGGTCTTAATTTTTTCTGATAGAATTCATAAAATTGGCTTAGATTTTTACTGAGGTTATTTGCCATTATCTTTTTTGTTTTATAGAATACCATTATACATTTTTTAAAAGATTTATTTATTTATTTATTTATTTATTTATTTATTTATTTATTTATGTATACAGTATTCTTCCTACATGTATGTCTGCATGCCAGAAGAGAGCACCAGATCTCATTATAGGTGATTGTGAGCCACCATGTGGTTGCTGGGAATTGAATGCAATACCTCTGGAAGAGCAGTCAGTGCTCTTAATCTCTGAGCCATCTCCCCAGCCCCACTATTATCTTTTATATTGAAAAAAAACCCAAAACTTTTATTTCAAGATAGCAGCTATCTGTGTGGGTTGTCTTATACATTCACAGATGGCATTTTTTCAAATCTGTCCTCAAACCATCTGTAGCATCAACCTCATCTAATCCAACTGGTGTCATCTTTCATTTTTGCAGGGAGGGATGAGTTATTGAAGTAAAACTTCATATTTCTGTAGCATTTTGTGTAAATGTTAGAGTAAAACTACAACAGCCCTATGCAAAACAGCTTTAAAATTTTTTTCCAGCTCAGTTTGATTTATTTTGTCTGTAGCCTTGGGACTCAAGTAGGATTGAGATGACTGTTTATTGAGCCTCTTGTCACGTCCTGTGACCCTGAAGTCGTGGGGTTAGTGGAGTGGCACTGCCGCATGGAAGGCGTGACTTTACAGGGTAGAGGGGACAATGAGAGTAACAACCCTCCTCGAAGTGTGAACTACAAACCCCCCAGGCAGGATTCTCAGGCCAGGTGTGTGGGGGAGCAGTGTAGACCAACCTGTTCACCTAGTAGTATTGTCAGATTTGTTTTATTTTATTAATATGGGTGTCTTGCTTTCATGTACATATTTGCATCTGATGTGTGCCCGGTGCTTGCAAAGCTCAAAGGAAGACATCAGATCCCCTGCGGCTGTATGGGCCCCAGAGGTCCTGGTGCCCACAGATAAGCATTAGGGATATTAGGAACGTTAAATATGCAGGGTTGTCTCTTCAAAGGAAGAGATGTATAACCTGTTTTCTGACCAGAAAGCTATGAACGAAGGTGGTTAATAGTCTACATGACTTCTGGGTTTTCTTTCTTATCTCTTTGTGGGGTTTGCTTTCCTTTCTGACAACAGCAGAGAGCCCCTCAGAGATAGGAACATGTATTCTGTTTATTTGCCTCATGAGCTGTGCTCCATCACACTTAGCCGGTGACTTTCCTTGTATGGTTCCTGTGCGTTGAGGCAAATGATAGTAGGAGGTAGGGAAGAATGGGATGAAAGCATCTTCCTTGAACTTTTAGTGACTGTGGCTTAGTGTAGACTTTAAAGTGGACAGGGTCTATACTCTGAATCTCTAACATCTGCTCATTGCTGTTATTCTCTTCTCATAGGGACATAAATGCCCGACTTGATGCAGTATCTGATGTTCTCCATTCGGAATCCAGTGTGTTTGATCAGATAGAAAACCATCTGCGTAAGTTACCTGACATCGAAAGAGGACTATGTAGCATTTATCACAAGAAAGTAAGTGGTAAAAATCAAGCCTCCTGAGACTCACAGTGTTCCTTAATGTAAGAATGCTAAGTCCTGAGGGAAAATCGTGTAGGGTTCTCATTAGTGCTTTTAAGTAGCATGAGAAAACAGCTGTAGCCTCAGGCATTTTAATTGTACAAATTAAGTTGTTTGCATTCCAGTATTTGTATTTATAAAAAGTTTTCTCACTTCTTGAAATGCATGATGCTGTTATATCCAAGTGCAGACCAATGTCAGAATGAGAAACTCGCTTTGATCTGCAACTTTGAAAAGGAAAAGCCTTAATTTTCTGTAATTTTAATCTTTGATCTAAACAGAGGGAAAAATCTTTTTCCATCTTCTTACCCTGAGATGATAGATATTCTTGATGCTAAGGTGTGTTCCGTGGATGTAGCAGAAGGATGTTTTTGAATCCTTTCTGTATTTGAGTCCTTTCTGTTAGTCTGTATCTTCTTATTGGGGGAATTGAGGCTGTTCATGTTGAGAGTTGTCAGTGAGCAATGTTTGTTGACTCCTTTTATTTTGTTGTGGTGCTGTGTCATCAACATTTTTGATTTGATGGTTTTATGTTATTCATTCCCTGTGTTTTCTTGATGTGATTAGCTTCATCAGTTGAAATTTTCCTTCTTATGCCTTCTGTAGGGCTGAATTTGTAGATAGATACTGCTTAAATCTGCTTTTATCATGTAATGTTTTTCTTCTCCATCTATTATGATTCAACGTTTTGCTGAGTATAGCAGTCTAAGCTACAATCTCTGATATCATTTTAGGGTTTTCAGAACATCTGCGCAGGCCCTTTGGCTTTAGAGTCTCCATTGAGAAGTCAGCTGTTATTCTAATACACCAGCTTTTATTTGTTATTTGGTCTTTTTTCCATTGACTTTCAAATATTTTTTCTTTGTTCTGTATGTTTAGTGTTTTGATTATTGTATGCCAAGAAAATTTTACTTTCTGTGCCAGTCTATTAGGTGTTCTATGTGCTTCTTGTGCTTTAGTAGGCACTTCCTCTTTCAGATCAGAGAATTTTTCTTCTATGATTTTGTTGAAAATATTTTTTGTGCTTTGAGCTGTTGTAGGGTTGCTGTGCTCTAGGCAAGAGATTGTCCTGGCTGTGTTTTCATTCTGTCATCTACACATCTGGGATGTGGAATGTTTGTGATGATTGTAATTCTAGTTGATATTGGGTTCTTTGTGTTGGGTGGGTGATTTGCTCCTTGGCTTCTGTTGCCCTCTCTGATTCTTAGGAGAGTGTGTCACCTGTGGGTTGCTTGTAAGGAATGCTTTTGAGAGCCTGCTTGGTGTGGGCACTATGGTCTAGGTATTGGGAACTGACACTTAAGAATGAAGATGCGGTAGAAGGGGTGACTTGGGGTGTCCAGCAGAAGGAGGAAGGATGGTTGTGCCACCAGGAACTGCTCAGTTCCCTGGGAATGGGGGCAGAGAGGAAGGAGAGACCATATCAGGTACTCTGCTATGGTGCTGCGAGATGGAGAAGATGGAGAGTGAAGATCTGAAGCTCACCTACCTGTTCCCCTGGTGTGCTTGGCTCCTACAGGGAACACCTGTAGGAGTTTGCTGTTGAGGAAGGCTATAGGAGAAGGTCCATGTGATCCCCTGGAGGTGGGATTCTGTGAAGGTAGGCTTCAGCATGTGGTCTACCACAAGGCTGGGATGAGAGTAAAGGACTGGATTTGGAGAAGGGGGAAGAGTGAAGATCTGAAGCTGGCCAACCTGCTTCCCTCTTAGTGTGACAGGAATGGTTGAAGGGGCTGGAGGCTTCTCAGGGAATGCCTGAGAGAGTTGGAGGCACAGATAAAGGGATGGAGTGGTGATAAAGGGCTGTGGGAGGAGATGTGAATGCCCTGCTGGAGATGAGGGCGGAAGAAAGACTATTTTAATTGTATTCACCGATTATGTATGAATGTATGTATGTATGTATGTATGTATGTATGTATGTATGTATGTATG